>NC_087207.1:19079742-19112242 GCF_015104395.2 Macrobrachium nipponense | reverse complement strand
CGAATTATGCCTTGGTCTAGAGGCTGGAGAAGTGCTGTAATTAGTGAATATTTCTCAGTGAAAAATACTACTGCGAACAAGCGAATTTTCTGTGCATAATGTGTATACATGTTCCATAGAGAAATCCACAAATCGGTGTCTGCAAATTTGGGGGTTTACTGTGTATATATATATATATATATATATATATATATATATATATATATATATATATATATATATATATATATATATATATACATATATATATATATACACATATATATATATATATATATATATATATATATATATATATACAGTGGTACCTCGAGATACGAAATTAATCCGTTCCGAGACGGCCTTCGTATCAAGAGTTTTTCGTATCTTGGAACACATTTAACATGTAAAATGGCTAATCCGTTCCAAGTCCTCCAAAAACACCCCAGTAAATTATATTTCAGGCCTAAAACACATGTTCTTGTTTTTCTGGGTTACGACAGAAGAAATATGACTCCAAAAAGGCAAAATACTGTACATACTTGAGTATTATTCAACTGCATATAATGTTCAACCCCATTTTTACTGATATTATTAGGACTTTGGCATATGTCCCTTAGCAATAAGCCTAGCCTATGTTAGCAGTTGCTACTGTAGCCTAGTCTATGATTCTGACATCTAAACCTAAGAGCTAAAAGCTTAGAATATGCCAATAAAATGTATAAATAATCAGTATGTACTCATTTCAAATAATTATTAATTAATCATTAACTATAATACACAAGCAAACAAAAAACAAACCTTTCAATCGATTGTTTACATTCAGATCTTACCCGTCTTACGAGTATGGAACGGGCGCCAAGCAATCATTTTTCCTAGCACACAGTAAGCCTATAAATTGTCATTAGTATCTCTCTTCAACTAATGAAACCACCAAACAGTATAATAACCATTCATTTCTATTCTTTATTCTATCTTTACCTAACGGAGATACCGAGTTACTGACAGCTATAATGAAACATATATAATACGTATATGTAAAGTAATAATAAAGCAGAAGAAGAATTCTAAAAAATGCGTATTTGTTGGCAGTCTGATTTATTTTATATTTTATGATATCTAATTCACATTTTTTTTTATTAAATGTATTGCATGTACTCATTTCAAAAATCAATTATTAAGTAACCATTAACTATAACAAACAAACAAAAAAAGCTTCCAAACGTCTGTTTACATCCAGCACTTATGAGTATCGAACGATCGCCAAGCAATCAATTTTACACAGTAAGCCATAAATTTCAATTCATCTATCTCTTCAACTACTGAAACTACCAAACTTTACCTAATGTTTTTTTTTATTAAATGTATTGCATGAATACTAAGTTTTTCAATTTACAGCAACCTTTTACCAATAGAATACTTAAAGCACAAGGGTAGATGCTGACCAATAGGAGAGCAGGACCTTATGGGGTGACTAGCATCAGGAACCAATGGGAGAGCGGGAGGATGGTGGCGAGTTTACCTCAAGTTTGGCGGTGCGGGAGTTTTAAAATTGTTCTCGGTGGTCCAGGCGAATCTCGGGACTTTATAGCAACAACCTTTCGTATCTTGAAAAACTTTTCGTATGTAGAGCAGTAAAATTTTTCGTATTGGCTTTCGTAACTTGGATTTTTCGTAAGTTGAGCCTTTCGTATCTCGAGGTACTACTGTGTATATATATATATATAATATATATATATATATATATATATATATATATATATATATATATAGATATATATATATATATATATATATATATATATATATATATATATATATATATATATATTTATGTGTAGTCTTATTTTAAATTTTGTAGTTAAATTTCTTGCCTACCTGACATAAAAACTTGACATATGACCTCATTCTCTACTCTATTCCATTCCTAATCAACATTTAATGTACTCCTATAGTGGTTGCTATAGGCCTACGTGCATTGAACATGTAGAAACTCATAAAAGTGCTAAATACAACTTTAATCCAAATGTAGCCTGCAATTGTAGATCAGTTCTCATATATATAATTCAGTTACTGTATCATCATTAATATCACTTATCATTATTAATATATTGTTATAACTGTTACAAGCATCTGTATAGGTTCTAGTTAAGTCTTAATTCTTGTAATACTGTGTTAAGTAATTCACTAATTTCAATAGTCCTCAAGCTTTTATTAACCAATAAATCCTGCAGCAGAGTGTGGAACTCCCAATTTGAAACTATTAAGATACCCATTTACTTAACTTAAACTAATTTGTATGATAACTTCAAAATTCATATCATGAGATTTTAGTCAAAACAAAAAAAGTATGTCTAAGGCTCAAGTGGACAATACTGAAAAAAAATGAGGGCTATAGCAGTAAATTTATTCTGTGGGCAATTTTGTGATCCACTAACATATAAAACTTAAAGTATATTATGGACAATATTACGAAAAGGAATAGGACTAAGGCAGTAAATTTAATCATTATACAGTTAAGTCAAAATAATTAAGCCTAAGGTTGTAATTTTTTTTATGCAGTTATGGTAATCACTAGGCTATAAAATTCAAAGAATAGCATCATTTGCTTCATAAACGTAATTATTTAATTATTTTATATTATTAGTTTTACCAAATTAAGGTCAAATTTGCGTTGCAAGATCATATTTATCTTAAAACGGCTGGAGATACTCTGTATCCTACCACCATGAATTGCTACAGTACTGTTATAGACTAAACACACTTATGATTAGTATAATCATAATAAGAAGAGGTATAAAGCCTTAGATACAAATTTATTAGATGATGTAATGGTGAAATATTATCTGGCTGTATTGAAATTTTACATATTTATAATATGATGTAATTGAGATTAGCTTAGAGTATTGATAGTGTAATATTATATATTATATATACAGTATTGTTAAATGCTTTTGATACACCTAAAATCATGAGATACAAATATATTAAATAATATTTTGGAGGAATATTACATTTAACATTTCTCATTTTCTATGAAATGCAATTTCTAGATAATGTAATTTATGTATGAACTAATATATCAACCTTTTGGATTAACACTTTAATATTTTTACCCAAACGTCATTGTTAACATATAAAACAATCTATTGGAAAAATATATTAGCCTGTAGGATTGATATAGTATCTTACACAGTACTATTGAATTCTTTCAAATGTCTGAACTCATGAGATACAAATATATTAAATGGTATTTTCGAGATATATCAGCTGTTATTGTTGATATTTTCATTTTCATATATAAAATAAAGTATTAATAGAATATTATCGAGTTCTTTATATATACCAAAAACGATGTCAAAATACATAAGTGTATAAGATAAAAGTCGCACAGAATATTATCTTTTAGTCATTCATATTCTTTGTTATTATTGTATTGAATAATGTATTCGAAAAATATTAGCCTGTTGTACGGATATTTTCTTATACAGCATTGTCTTATTCGTTAAATATACTTAGACGGTGTCAAAATAAGTGTATAAGATAAAAAATCTTACTGAATATTACCTTATAATGTTGATATTGTCTTTCTTATGTATAGGATGATGTATTAGGAAAAATATGAAGCTATGGGATTGATGTTTTCTCATACAGCAATGTCATATTCGTTAAATATACCAATTTTTTTTAGTAGACGGTGTCAAAATAAGTGTTTAAGATAAAAATCTTACAGAATATTATCTTTTAGTATTGATATTTTCTTTCTTATGTATAGGATGATGTATTAGGAAAACATTAGCCTTTGGGACTGACATTTTCTCATACAGCTTTGTTCAATTCTTTAAATGTACCTAAACGATGTTAAAATCAGTGTTTAAGATAACTAATCCATCAGAAAATTTAGCAAACACCAAAGAAGAAGAAAAGGAAGATCTGTTTACACGGTCCTGTCCCTCTCCCTCTCCCTATCCCCCCCTCTCTCCCTCTCCTTAGAGGATCGCCTTCAGACTAGGGTCCCGTTACCTAACCCTCTAAGGAAATTTTCCCCAATTTCGCCAATTGGCCTTCGAGATCGGGCCTTCCGGTATTAATTGGTGTGAGTATGACTGGGCTAAGTGGTTTGGGGTGCAATGGGCGTTAAATTGGTTGTCAAATTGGTTAAATGTGGATGAAGTATAGATACGGCCGAGGGAGCTTCGCTGGTCGTTGTCCGACCCAAGGTGAAGCGTTCCCAATTTCGGTCACATTTTCGGTAATTGGTCTTGGTCGCTGGTCTTTTTGGTCTTAATTTATGTAAATATGACGGGGCTAATTGGTTTGAGTGTTAAAGGATGTTAATTCGGTTGTTAATTGGTTTAATGTGTATGAAATATAGAGGGACGAGTGAATTTTGGGTCGTGATTCGTCTGGGGACGTCGAGACATGTCGACGGCCGGACCAAAAATTGAGATTATTTTCTTATCTCGGTATTTATTCGTTTCATATGCAAATATTTGTAGACTTTAGTATTAAATACATAAATTTTAATCATTATTTAAATATACATCGAAGCATTCTTAAGAAATATGCCAATTTGGCTTCGTATCCCAGCCGATCTCTGCCCATAGGCCTGATCGTGATCTAGTCTCGTGTCCATTACGGATGAAATGAATTTTTTAATATCCAGGAATGCATGTTAATTTAACAAAAATGGTAATTTTATTTAAAGTTTTACAAAAAATATAAAAATCAGTTTCATTTAATCGGTTTAATGAGAAATTTTCGTTAGGTTAGGTTGGCTGCATGGTGTAGCCTAGGCCTATAGGCTAGGCAGGATTCGAAGTCCAGAGTATGATATAAAGTCGAATGATTAGAATTTTATCATTTTAATTAAGAATAAACTATATTTTAGGAAAAATATCACCATATTTTTTACTCTAGGCTACTATATATATATGGCTTTGGACATCTTGTAAGAAACAAAGGTTTGTTTAGGCTGGTCAGGTAAGGTTAAGTTGTGGTTTCCTTTGAAGTAGTGTTTCAGGATTTATATTAACTCGAATTCTATCCATCTTTTATAGGCTATGCTAGTTTATTATTGGTAATGTGTAGGCTAGGCCTACTTATATTGAATGCATGACAAAGGCTTGTGTTTTCACCATAAATATGCCCGTCCCTATGCAGTCCTGTACTGAGGGCCCCCCCTTCAAGCAACCTCCCACAAATTTGTGGAAGTTCATATTTTCTGTGACTATCCTTTTCATTGAACTGTACTTACAAAGTAATAAATGGTTGTTGTTTTTCTGTTATGTCAAAGTATATAACATAACAACAAATAAAGTAATATGTATGTTTTTGTTAACTTAATAAATGAATCAATCAGTAAAACTGATGAAATATTCTTGAATTTCAGTGCAAACTTTTAACATAAGTAAAATTCTTGCTAACCAAAGTCAGTACTTTGAATAACATCTAATCGGGTAGAAGGGCATAGACCACATACCCAATTTTTCTTCTTAATATAACTAAAACAACATTTTCAAGTATTTCATCGCATATACGTACCTATATATGCAATGACATTTATAGAAGAAAATGTCCAGTTTTGGAAAAAATGACCCCCCATAAAAAAACTCTAGGTACAGGCCTGCTACGGAGTAGTGCCATCAATGCATCTCATTCGGTGCAATGTAGGCATTACTTAAGGTTCTTTACAGCGTCCCATCGGCCCCTAGCTGCAACTACTGTAATTTCTTTTACTGTACCTCTGTTCATATTCTCTTTCTACCATCTTACTGTCCACCCTCTCCTAATAATTGTTCTATAGTGCAACTGCGAGGTTTTCCTCCTATTATGCCTTTCAAACCTTTTATTGTCAATTCCTGTTTCAGTGCTGAATGGCCTTAGGTGCCCCAGTACTTGGCATAATGCCAAAATCTATATAAATCAAATGAAAACCATAAATACTATACCTTATTTTATGCATATTAGCCTCACCACAAGTTGTATTATTGGTAGATGTTAGTTGCATTCAGTTTCCATAATTGCTTTTTATACTATAAATTCTATATTCCATTTCATTTTCTGGCATCATCTTGTGTCTTGTTAACAGTTTCCACGAGTTGCCAAGCAATAGATTGACGTCTTTGAAGAAGAGGCTGTGTATTAATGTACTATCTTTAACACAGTGTTTTAATAGAAAAATGGGCCTATTGGCAAGGTGAGACTTTGTTCTCTTATTTAAGCTAACATTTGAAAAGTCTTAATTATAATTATTTTCCCAGTTTTCTAATGGGATTTGTTTCTCTAATACTTGCAATAGTTAAACACAATTTTATTTTCACTATTTGAAAGATTAAATTTTTGTTTTTTTTAGTTAATTTAAATCCTAGACCACAGACAGTCCCTGAGTTACATCAGGGTGCCATTTCTATGCTGCAATTTAAGCCAAAAATGGCCTTTAAGGCACCCAAGAGCCTAACCGAAGACATCGTCAAAAATTGTAAGAAAACCTCACTATAATCTATAGGGTGGGTGTCTTGAAAACAACATAACCTGCATTTTGATTGAGCTTTTCATAAAAGGAAAAAAACTCCAAATTTTGACCATTTTGCCATTTTGGAGACATTAAAGCTTCAGTGTACCATCAAACTGGTGACGTAAACCCAGAACATTCGCTGTAACCCAGGAAATAATTTCTGATGAATGTATTTGAAGACCGACGTAGCCTCAGAATGACATAAGCCAAGTCCGACATAACCCAGGGACTTCCTGCATTGTAAACATTGCTCTTCAATAAAATACTTGCACAATACATATAAAGTAATTATTTATGCAAGACTCTTCCTTATGAAATTTTAAAGATAAAGACAATCTTACTCATTCTTTGTTAATAAAAGTGTCATAATTTACTAGATTGTGTTTTTTGGTGTACATAATGTGAGCTGTCTTGGTGGACCCATTAGGCTATAAATATTGTGCAATTTCCTTTCATGACCTGACCATAGCTCATTAATAATTGCATATTTTATATTTATAATTTGTGTTTTTGTTTTATGGATATTTGCAACCCTGAGTGGAGAATGATTGGTACATTTAATCATCTAATTACTGCACAGGTGCAAGTGCAAATCCTTTTCATAAATGAAAAAACCTCATATTTTCTAATCCAATTTACTAAGTACATAACTGGTTAGACAACAGATGGACCTGTTCTGCAAAACAGAATGTGAAGTCTTCCCCAAGTTTGGTTATTCATGTTTAAGTGTTCCTCGCACTTAACAGCAGCCATGATGGCACTGAAATTTCTATTCAAGAACTATCCTACCTCAAGATAAAGTATTTTCTTGCGTTCCGATTATTCCATGCGGTTGACAGGAAAGCTAGAGTTAATTTTCCCAATTTTGATAGCATTATTGTAGCTAAAAACTTTAGATTGCTTATTGCAGTTAAGTTTTCACTTCCCCTTAGAGGGGTAGTGCTGTCAGTGTATCTCACACGTTGCACTGTAGGCATTACTGAGGGTGCTTTCCAGGGTCACTTTGGCCCCTAGCTGCAACCCCTTTCATTCCTTTGACTGTACTAATGTTCATGCTCTTTTTTTTCAATCTTACTTTTGCCTTTCTAACAATGTTTCATAATGTAGCTGCAGTGTTTTCCTCCTGTCACACCTCTGAAACCTTTTTACTCTAAATATCCCTTTCAACACTGAATGGTCTCATCATAGGTCCTAGCTCCAGGCCTTTGCCCTAAATTATATATTCCATTCTATTCATTCTTTGGTGAGAAATGTTCTCAAGGTCTCACCAGAGTTTGTGGAGAATGGAAGTGGAGGTTCTAAAGATTAAATTTTTACTTTTTATTCATTATTACAATCAATATTTTGGAAGGATCCAGTGAGTGTGTCTGCAATACCACATAGTTATGAGTATGTCCTCACATGGACAGAAATAGGTTACTTTAACATACTAATTAGGGATGCAGGTCAGGATTAGCCACCTTGGGCCAACCAAAGACTGTTTAGACTAACCTTGGACCATATTGGAATGTCACAAGAACCCTACATTGGTTGTAAATAGCAAAAAATATAAGGTAATGGTTTGCTTGGTAATAATGGGGTAAAGTTGCAGGTTTTGCAATGTATGGTAACCAATATTTTACAGTATTGTATTTTATTTCATAATAGGCATTTGTATTTCTTGTGAAAGGATTAGTAGTCCTTGAATGTCTCATGTTCATTATATTTTTTATTTTCAGGTTAAAAAAAGAAAGTCAAGAAAAAGCTCATTCCAGCAGTCTGAGACTGAATGCAAGACTTCAAGAGTATAACCACAAGCAAAAAGTGTCTAAACAGGAAACACTGAAATACAGGAACGATAATATTGATGATTTTACTTTTTAAAAAGGTATTCTTGACAGATTTTTCTTTTGTACACTTGATAATGAAGTGTATTTTTGGGGCAATGAAACTTTAATGCTAAAGTTATTTGTTGCTTCTCAGAAAAGCATTACATTCTTTGTACTGCTTTGGCTGTAAAGTCAAGGCTTGACTTAGTATTTACATGTTACTATTTTAAAACATTTCTATTCACTGGCATTGAAATGTTTGTTAGACTTGATGGTAAATTTTTATGTAAATTTCAGTCTTTGGTAACCTTGTGTAAATTGTTTTCGAAGAACCTAAGGAGGGCTGTTTGTTAAAATAAAGGTTGAGTAATTGCATCAGCAGCAAAGATGAAGAAACAGAAGACCCAGCGAAGTAAGGCCCCAAGTAACTGGGACCAGCCAGACAACGAGTGGAGACCACGCAATTTCATTAGCCCGGTCGAGAAATCCAGTCCCTTACATGCCGAACAAGATTCTCTCAGTCGGACGTTTCTCCAGGACTCTGGAGGGGAAAGTGATGGAGGAAAACACAATACCTGTCCTGTTTGTTATAAATGGTTCTCTAGAAGTGCTGCCTTGTTCTGTCACATCAAGCAGAATCACAGATATGTTCTGAGTAGACCTAATGAAAATTCCATCGAAGAATTGGAAAAGCAGACAGAGGAGTGGAAGAGGCGCATGAAAGGGGAGGACTCGGGTTCCTCTTCATCAAGCGAAACTAGAGTAGAGGCCACTTCTTCAGATGTTTTGAAGGACAGTAGAAGAGGGTCGATTGGTACCAGACTTAAATCCAGCGAGTCTGAAGAGAACTGTGATTACGACATTGAAAATTATCCAATTATTGGTGGATCAGCCTCTGCTGGGAGTTCAACTGGAAGTTTACTCTCATTTCATAGCGCGAGTTCGGAACTCCTTGATCCCGACCAGAGTTTTTCTATCGTGAGGAAGGATGTGAAAAAGAGAAAGAGGAGTCACGAGCCTCAGTCAAGAAGTGCTGGTAAAAAGGGGAATCTTGCAAATGGTGTCAAAGTGGAACCCATGAATTCCTGTACCCCACATTCAAAACCTGTGATAAATAATGCTAAGAAAAATGTGCCAAAAGGTAGATCGTGTGCGAAACCTGAACATGGGCCAAATGGGAGGCTTTTCAGTAGAACAAGAATAACAAAGCCAGTCGAAGATGTCCAAGACTTTGATTCATTTGATTTTAGTGTGGACAACAGCCCTAACCACAAAAAGACACACCAGTGCCCCATTTGTAGCTCATGGTTTTCTAGTGCGACTCTGCTGACTTACCATCACATGAGAGTACACATGACAAATGAATTCCAGCAGTGCTTCAAGTGTGGAATGTGTTTTTACGAGTCTTCGTTGTATACAGCTCACGTTAATCTTCACGAAAAGGCTGCCTCATGAAATAATGTTTTAGTGAGGCATGATAAATGAATTTTATATATTAATTTTTCTCGTGAGTGTTAGAAAATCCATTTTTTTTTTAATCTATTTTAAAGTTAACTATGGAAATTTGACATTGTGCAATAATGTTTTTGAGCTTAAGCAGTGTTTTGTTCAGGAATGAAATGAGATTATGCTAAATTGCTAGGGAGTACTAGCTTGATATCATCCGACAATGAAATACTTCTTTCTGCCCAGAAGAATATGTAAGCTGTTGGTCAGACATTCTTAATGTCTCAAGAAGGTGCAACTGTTGCTCTTTAGCAGATGCAATATAAAACAGTTTTGACAGTACAGTATTTTGAAATGTAACGAAGGAATATTGGCTCTGTAATGTTGTTGGACGTTATTGTATGATTATGTAATCATAATTGTCATGAGGTAGTGATGAAATGTGTCATAAAATGTTTTGAAAATCCCTCTGTTCACTTTTTGTCCTTTCATTGAAAGAATACAGGAAAGGCATAAATGTATCAAAACATGGTTTAGGTATTTTACTGTGGTTAAAGCTAGAGAAGTACACTGAGGATGTATTACAAAAAATATTATGTTGAACGTTTATTACTGAATATCTTCAGTACGTAAATTGAAAAAATGGACTTAATTTGACCTGTGAAAGGTAGTACAAATCTTCATTTTGGCAGATCTGATTGTATTTTTTTTTTCCTCATATATTGTTGCTCTAGTTAGACTACTTTTATTGTATTACTACCAGGGGTTGATGAAATGATTGAATTTCCTTGAAAACATAGGCTATTTGTTATATATAGCAACTGTGTATCTTTCACTATGTCTTGCTCAGTTCATAGGGTAAGAATAACACGATTGGCAGTTGCAACAGCTGACATGAGAAACATCCTAGTATTAGAAGTGTAAGTAATATGTAGGATCCCTGGTTAGCTTCATAAATATAGTACAAAGGGAATGAATATGACAGATTCCGCCACATAGATAAGGATGATATTAGTTGTCTGCCTGTATGGCATGGGCTGTTAGTCACCAGTCTAGCATATTGTAAGCTGGAACATACAGTATTTACCCTGCTGGTAAGCTCGAATTCCTTGTTTACTGGTGTGGTTCTTTTAATTACGGTCTTTAGCAAAGTGATCTGTTATTGGAGTAGAATTTATAATTTTTCGTTGTTACCGTTATGTTTTAAGAATGTTGCAGGGTACTATTTTCATTCAAATGTTGGCCATGTTTTTGTTTTGTAGTTCCTATTACCATTTAGTAGTATATTTTTTTAACTGAAGTGATTCTTCATCATATGCGATTGGTGCCTTCAGCGCATCTCACATGATACACTGTAGGCATCTCCTAAGGTACTGTGCAGCATCCCTTCAGCCCTTAGCTGCAACCCATTTCATTCCTTTTACTGTATCTATGTTAATATTCTCTTTCCTCTAACTTTCCACCTTCTCCTAACAATGTTTCAACATTATTTTCAACTCTGAATGTCCTCATGGGTCCCAACGCTTGGCCTTGGGGCTAAGTTTTATATTCCAATTCCATAGTGATTTTTTTCTTGCAGAAAAAGTGTGTAATGTTGGTTATATCTTCCTGTGCCACTTCTTAGTTATTCTCTCAAAAGTAGATTTAAGAATGAGATAGCATTTTGTATGTTATCAGTTGTTCTTTTACTTCAGGAACACATGATCAAGAAAAAAATTATATAGATATATATATATATATATATATATATATATATATATATATATATATATATATATATATATATATATATATATATATATATATATATATATTTGAGGATTTGTTTATATTTATTATTTCTATCACGTCTCTCAGTAATATAGAAGTATGATGAGGCTTACTGGGAATAGTGCATTTTCCAGACATAAAAGGCAGCATTTGGATATCACTTATTCCTAAAGTCTGTCAACCTATTACCATCCTGAATCGTGTTGTTGTTGTGGAAAACGTTCTAGTTACATCCAGCCTTGGAGAACTTATTCTGTTTTGTTTAGTTTTTTAAATATTGGTGCATTATTATAACCAAATTAATGAATACAAACTAACTAAGGTAAAGTGAAGGTGAATATACTGCTCTTCGTTAATTGTTACTTTGCAGTTTCAATAACCACTGGAAAGTTTGTTTTCCTCAATGAGAGTAAAATGAAAGATCATCGTTACTATGTAACTTAACCAGAATGTTGAGTTATTCCTGGATTTTACTTAAATTAAACCAATAGTTTCTTATAGTAAACTAGACAAAGGTATATACAGCAGTTAGACTAGTCATTAAGAAACTTAAGTTAAGGAGTAAACTCTTTTATCAGGGTTTTAACATAAAGAAAGTTTGGTTGTTCACTACCAAGGAGTAAACAGGTACTGTAGTCTTCTTGGGGAAAGGCTGACAGTAGTGTAAATACTTTGTGTATTTTGTCAGATGTCTTTTGTTTGTCATTTTTCTGTCAGATTACCGACAACTGTATGAGATAATTTAGTTCATATAGTACTCTGTTACAGATCATTTATTTTCCAGTGATCTTCCATATGTATATTAACTTTAGAAATGTCATCCATATGAAGTTAGAAATGTCATCCTTTTCTGAAATTAGAAGTACCATCCATTTTTGAAGTTTGAAGTGACATCCTTTTCTGATGTTAGAAGTGACATCCATTTCTGAAGTTAGAAGTGACATTCATTTCTGAAATTGGAAATATCATTCATATCTGAAGTTAGAAGTGATATCCATTTCTGAAATTAGAAATGTTATTCATATTTTTCCCATCCTTTTTCAAATCTTAAATGAACAAATTGCTGGATGCCAAATGGGTTCTTAATTTTCTGTAGCTTAAGGGGGCCTTTTTGTAGAAAATTCTTGTGGTTTTTTGTGTGGAAGTGTGATGTTTTTCATAAAAATGGATGAGTTATACCTCTGTAACAAAAAAAATCTTGAAATGCAAGGGGGAATGTTATGAAATTGTTTTAATTGCATCACAAAACAAGAGTAATGTTGAATCAGAGGAGAAGTCACAAAAGCCAAGTGTGGGACAATTACAGAGTTGGTGTTAACATCGAAAATAAATTTTGAAGCAACTTTCAGAGTATTACTAAAACTTCATTACAGTATTTCAGGATGTGCTAAGAGAGTTGACTTTCCAGTTTGTATACCAACAATATCGTACATTATAGCGTTGCATTTGTATCAAAGAATTCATGCTTTACAAAATGTGCTACATCATGAACAAAATGCTCACATTAGGCTAGAACACATTTCCTTGCTACATCCCCAGGAAAACAATGCTTTTGAGAATAGTAACCAAAAAGTGCTTTTTGCTGTCCCCAGTTGTAACATCTTGCCAATATACTATTCTGAATTGTTAGATTTCACTCAAAGAAGCAAGTCGTGATCCAAAATGTGAATATGAAAACAATAAATTTTCAAGAACTGAAAATCCACTCTCCATATCTTTTTTTTGTCCTAATAGGTTAATAGTTGACTCTCCTAATTTGTCATTTGATGTTTCTCATAGGAGTTCCTATGTTTTTCATTCCCCTTACTCTAACCCTGTGAGGTTCATGCATCAATAGAGATTGGCCTGGATTATACTCCTGTGCATTTCTTTAAGTAGTCATTTGATAAACTGGCTCTTATATTTAAATCTTTGCCATTCAGTTATTAAAACATTTCTCCTTCCTGAAGGTTATATTCACTGATGCACCTCATCCCAAAGAAAGGTTTTACAGCTGTAATTCTTCCAGAAGCCATAATATTAACATGTCATGAAATTATTCGAAAACATAAACCTTTACTGCTGAATTACTTGAATACTGCGTGTAACTCTTGATGATATAATTCAGGTGGTTTCTTCAGACAAGTCGTACAGGGTACCTTTTTCATGTCTCCTTGATGTTTGGTCATCCCTTTTACAGAATGGTAAACCTCTTGGGCATCTGGCAGAACTTGGCAAAAGGTCTGTTAGCTAAAGTTCTTGTTTGTTGCTTTATTCCTTAGTTCCTCTTAAGTACTTTTATTCATAATAATTTAAAGTAGTTTTATTTACAGGAATGGGACATTATCTGTCTGTTTGAAGGCAAGTTCTTCAGACCTTTATACTCTCACGCTCATCCATGATTAGGAGACCTGTATAGCTCCTCATCTGTCCATTCATTACCAATAGATCAATATGCCTTGTCTTCCATCAACTTGCAACTGTCCTTTGTTGTTTTGACTCATTCTCAAATTGGACATTATCTGTGTTTGAAGGCGAGTTCTTCAGACCTTTATACTCTCACGCTCATCCATGATTATCATAGGAGACCTGTATAGCTCCTCATCTGTCCATTCATTACCAGTAGATCAATATGCCTTGTCTTCCATCAACTTGCAACTGTCCTTTGTTGTTTTGACTCATTTTCAAATTGTACTCTCTTCATCTATGATTTCAGGTCATGGTAGTGATCAAGATTACAGAAGTTTTTTAATCAACATGTGGTTTTTGGGTGAACAGTGTTTTTATAGACCTTTGTTACATTGTAGATTACAGTAAAAGTCATATCCCATTATCTTCATAGATACAAAACTCTTGAAAACTTATATTTCTGCATTTTCTTCTGTTCAAGTGTTTCAGTTCTGTCTCATGAAAATGATGCTTGAATTGCATCCTTTTTTCAGGTTATTTTGAAGTGATGAAATCATCTCAGTTTTGGATGCTGTCTCATTTCGATTATTGAAGCTGTAAGCAGGCTTTCAATCTTATGTGTAATATTGTTCTCATAATAAGTGTAATGCATCATTGTTGTGCCTCCTTGATGGTAATGAAAGAACTCATTTGTCTGATCAGTGATCCTGTCTCTACCCTTTCTCTTGTGACCCTTTTTTGCTCTACTGTGGTGTGGCCTCATTTCTCTGTGTGTTAATGTGGCCTCACACTAGTCCTTTTTTTCTCCAGCAGCGAGCCGGTGCTGCCGACAATGGAAAACCGGGAGCTTTTAGCTCAAGATTTTGGCTTCCCTACTGGATGGGAAGCAGCGAGCACGAACCATGAGCGACCATGTAGTGTAAACAAACAAGATGGCTGCAGCTGATAGGACATACTCTCAGACCTTTGGCTTCTCTTCTCCTGAGCCACTCTCGAACCCACAAACGTTTTTTGTTACTCTTGCATTCATGTAAGATTCCAAGAAAACACATCACTGCAGCACATTGTGAAACAGTCTGACAATTTCTGGGTGCCATGATGATATCAGCTGATCAGTTTTGTTTACTTTTTCCTACTGCTCCTCGAAACGACAAGGTCCTAGTGTGACAATACAACACTTTTGCTCGTGAGCATCGGCTGGATGCTGGCCAAAACCGTGAGCAAGAAAAGACTAGTGTGATACCAGCTTTACTCTGTCCAGTTTTAGCAAGCTTGAGTAAACTGTCTCATCCCTCCTGTCTGGGTTCCTAGTATTACTCACCATGCTATCTGCCAGTCCTTTTTTCTTTTAAAGATAAGTTTTAGAAATCTTAATTTAGAAATCTTCATCCTCCATGTTGTGGGTGTATTGCTTTCTTTGGAGTTTGACTTCTAGCATTTTAATTCTTTCGTAATTTCTTGTAGCTATAGCTACAGAAGGCTATGGCCATTAAGAAAACATACAACAGTCTTCTTTACCTGACAAAGCTGTTTTTGTTCACAACACTAGGCAGGCTGCTGCTGCTGTAGACAGGGTTTCAGAGTTTAGTACATGGTTTAATACTGCTCAGTTTGCTAAGAGTTATGTCTTGGTCTTGTCTGTAACTTGAATGTAGAATAGTGTGCCTAGTGCAGTTGTTGAGTCTTCTGGCCTCCAAATGTTTAACAGGGGAGCAAATAGCTTCTTGCTTTCTTCTGCCAATGTCTCCTGAATTCAGGTGTGTCGGTTTTATTGTATGTTCCCTCATATTTATTTATCACACAAGGGAAGGAAAAGAATCTTCATTTATTCCTCATTCAAATTTATAGCTTGCAGTTGCAAGTACAGAAAAAGAGTGAGGTATCATTAAATTACATCAAATTGACTCTTGAATATGAACCAGCATACAAAGGCAAAAACCTCTTACAACAAATATGATGGTAAAAATGGGTTCTATTCTTCGTTTTAGTAGAATCTACTTCATTTTGGCAGATGTGTGCACATATGTCCCACAATGAAGTTATCCTTCTTCCCACTAGGAAAAGAAGAGCTGCTTCCATCATTTCTTAGTCAGATTTAAGGCTTTCAGGTCCAAGTATATGTATTTAAGAAAGCGTGAGGAAATAAAAAAAACTTACTGGGCCTATTAACAATGTGTTTCTGGTGAATGACAAGGGTTGATTCTGTAAACGTATATATTGACCTACAAAACAAAAACTGGTCAGAATTGTTTGATTATAAGGACTCTACATTGTAGCTCTCAGTAGACCTTGTCATCAGTAACTAGAAGGATTTTGTGTTGATACCAAAAAGTCAAGTAGGTTCTGTGAAGGACGATAAAAGTTAAACTCATTCAAAAACAATAATCATTAATTGGGCAATTCCTTCATTAACATGTCTGATTCTCTTGGTGGTTCTACAATTTATTCAATGTTAAACAGAACACCAATTATTATTATTATTATTATTATTAATAATATTATTATTATCATTATTATTATTTATTATTATTATTATTATTATTAATAATATTATTATTATCATTATTATATTTGTTATATTTATATTTGATTTATTTTTTATAGTCTTCCTATTCAACAGGCTGGTATTCATAGTGTGGAGTTCCAGGTTGCATCCTACCTCCTTAGGAATCCATCACTTTTCTCACTATGTGCGCCCTCTGAATGAACCCTGCAGCTACTTCTGCATCTAGGTTTTCCAGGTTCTTTCTCAGGGATCTTGGAATTGTGCTTAGTGTTCGTATGATTGTGGGTACAATTTCCACTGATATATCCCATATCCTTATTTCTATTTTTAGGTTGTGATACTTGCAGGTTTTTTTCTCTTTCTTACTCATCTACTCTTATGTCCCATGCTACTGCGACATCAATGAGTGATACTACTTTTTTCTTGATTTTGTCAATCAGCGTCAGATCTGGTCTATTGGCATGTATCACCTTATCTATTCTGATACCATAGTTCAAGAGGATCTTTGCCTCATCATTTTCTCTCTCTCCCACAGGTTGGTGTTTCTACCACTTATTGCAGCAAGCTACCTGGTGTTTTTACTACTGAATCATGCCTCTTTTGTACGGGTTCTGTGCAATCGCCAGTAATTCACTTGCTGTGTGATTTATGGTCTCGTCTTTCACATTGCACTTCCTGCATGTGGGTGGGATGTTATTTCCATTTAATGTTCTTTGGACATATCTGGTTCTAGGGCCAGATATTGTGCCTCTATTAGCATTCCTTCTGTTTCCTGCTTGAGTTCTCCCCTCTGTAGTCATTGCCATGTTTTGATGGTGGCCAGTTCTTTTGTCTGTCTCATGTACTGTCTGTGCATTGGTTGGCTGTGCCATTCCTCTGTTCTGTTTTTCAGTCTCTGTATATTTCTTGATCTTTGTTCACCTTTTTCAGTCCTTCTTCCCCTGTACTCCCTAGCCATTCGTCTTCACTGGTTTTCAGGTATTGCCCAAGTGCTCTACTCTTGAAGTAGACGCAGTCTTCTATGCTCAGTAGACCTCTCCCTCCTCTCATCCTTCTTTTGTCATGTCACAAATGCATAAGCTATGCTTGTTTTATGATGCTTTCGTGAACACCATTCCAATTATTTTGCAATCTGACCTTTGTTTCATCATGTGTGCGACTAGACTTTGATACAAAATTTAGTCTTAAGGCCAAGTGCTGGAACCTATGAAGTCAGTAAACACTGAAAGGGAAATTGAATGCAAAAGGCTTTAAAAGAATAACTGGAGGAAAACCTCACTCTTGCTCTGTGGAACAATTGCTAGGAGTGTGTGGAAAGTAAGATGGATCCTATTTCAGACATTTATGGGGTCCCTAAAGTATGGCATGGAATATAAAATTTGAGCCTAAGTTGTAACAGGAGGAAAACCTTGCAGTTGCACTATGAAATAGTTATAAGGAAAGGGTGGAATGTAAGATGGAAATAAGATAATGTGAATGGAGGTACATTAAAGGGAATGAAGGGTTGCAGCTAGTGGTCAAAGGGACTTCGCTAAGAACCTTCAGTAATGCTTATAGTGCAATATGTTAGGTGTACTGACAGCACTATCCCCTACAGAAGCAGGAATTTACGTGTTTACTATAAAATATAAATTTCTAAACAAAAATTGATGAATATTGTTTTTCTGATGGATTTTGACCTTCAGTTCCACTTCAAATTGTTTGGCTAACCAATTACAATACCTCCTGCATCTCATAATAATAGGTGACCTACGGCGTATAATTCACAGTAACCTTTCGTAACCTAGCATATCCTAGGGGCTGCTAGGTTCATCCTGACAGTTAATGAACACGTCATTAACTAAAAGTCTACTAAAAAATTTATGCCATCAATATACTTTGGAGACTCTTAAAAAGAACTTTAAATATAAGTTCATCTTGATAAACTCCCTTTTGGGGAAGCCAGTACATTTAGTGTGACTCACATGGTAAACTTGAAGCATTTACTAAAGGGAGGCAGTGTCCCTTTGTTTCACAGTTGGAACCACTTTACAGTCTTTTACTTTATTTCCATTTCTGCCTCCTTCCTTCCATATTGCTATTCAGCATCTGCAGCTCGTAATTCTTAGTGCAATTGTAAGATTTTCTCCCATTTTAATCTATACAACCATGTATTTTTTCACTTAAGCACTAGATGGCAGAAAGTGCTCTAGTGCTAGGCTTTTTAGCCTACGTTTCTTGATAAATTCAATTGATTTTTATTGATCATAAAGATATCAACACATCTAGCCCAGAGAAGTGTCTTTATGATCAGATAGTACTTGCTAATCCATTACAAAATTGGCTAAGGTATACAGGTTGTTCAGCGGCTCTTAGGTTCATCAGGTCATTCTTACCCAGACACCTAACCTTCTAAGCCCTGAATGGTTGAAAGTGGCCCCAGTGCTTAGTTTTATTGCCTAACCTAATTTTAGTTTAGGAAAGTGAGGTGTGGCTGTTTGTTCATAGTCCCCTCTTTCCATTTTAAGTATTTTCTTGGACGAAGTGTTGATGATCATCAGTGTTTATGAAACTCTAAACTAAATTTAGTCCAACCAGACCTTGATGATATGCAAAGTCATCAAAATTTATGAATAAATTTTTGTATTTTAAAAAAATGTCATTATCTAGGGGACAATTTAAGGGCTTACACAAACTTAATACAAACATTTAAAAGTAACATATTGTAATAATTTATAAAGCTTATCATCTAGGGTACAGTTTAAGGGCTTAAACAATCTTGATGCAAAAATTTTGAACTAGGATATTGACGAGCATATAAATCCCCCCCCCCCCCCCCACAAAAAAAAAAAAAAAAAAAAAAAAAACATAGAATTACCCTCATATGACTTGGAGTGTTAAAATTGTAAGTTATACCAAAATATAAATGGATATCCACCGTAGCTAATTCCATTCATAAATCGTACACAAAAACCTTAATAGGTATCCAAGCACTTTTTTTTCATCCTGGTATAACCTAACAAATTTAAGAAAAGTAAACATCAGTGTAATTTGCTTTCCTGATTTCGTATGGAACACAATCTAGGTCTGTATGCTTGCTGGTGCTTACTAGTTGACACAACTTTTATTTTCTCCATTTTCATTTGTCTATTTTCACATTTTTTTCCCCATTGTAGTCCGCTCGTTGTTTGCTCTCAAGTGAATAGCGCCTGGTTAATAATAATGAAAAAAAGAACTTTTTCACTCCCAGTTTCTTCAAATTGTTCATTCGTAACATTTACGTAACAGGAAGATTAGATTTTATTAACGCAATACTCTTAGAAGACAACGAAAAAGAAAATAAATATTCGATAGTCGAGACTCGAAATATATCGAAGTTACGGCAGTAAAGAAAACAAAACTAGATTTTAGTTTCTATAGAAAATGGTTATTTTAAGGGTGACTTCTAAATACTCGATTGGGACGACATTGTATACAAGATACATTTTCTGCGAGAATAATTGTTATATTATTAAGTTTAGTAATAATATGAGCTCTTCAAATTCGTCATGTAAGTTTAATTAACCTATTTATTAATTTGTATTCATAAGATTAATTAACTTTCACTATTTCAGTGGTATTTATTGCACAGATTTCGGGATAAAGATGAAGACGTCTACGGGAATATTTACCCTCTTTTGTAAACTTTTTGTTTATGCTTACGTCCTTTGTTTACTTTTTAAAAATATTTAACGTCTTTCTTTTATGTCCTTTACGTTCGTCCCCAAAGGGGTTGTTACTAAGCACGGCTCCTCTTTGCACTGAAACTAGTAGTTACCGATTTTTTTTATGAATATCTGTAATTCCTTTTTGCAGCATAAGTAGTTTAATTTACTGTGTATTTTATATATTTGGTTAATAATTAGCTTTGCTTTTATTAACTCTTGTTGTATTTTATGCTTCCACATACATATTAATTAACCGATTGTAAAATATTCTGTAAATAAGTAAATCAACGAAAAAAAAACATTAACAAAATTTTAAGAAAATATAATAAAGATAAATCTTTTTTTCCCCACCAGATATGTCAGTGCCTGTTCCCAAGGGTTGGAAAATCTCCCCTATTGCAGTCAGCAAGGCTTCAACAGTCTCCAACACTGTCGCACAACTGTCTCCAACATGTCATCAACAAAAGGAGGACGTGTTTATGTGGTTTGATGAAGATCCAGGTTGATTTCGGTCAATGTAAGTATTCAAAATAGACCTTTTTTTTCGTGTGAATGTAAATTTTGATGAGTTTTTCAAGGTTAGTGGTTTATTCGTGTGCTTAGATTAAGCCCCAGGCCTTATGCCACCACGGGCTCTTGCATAAAAGTGTCTTGTAAGTGTGGTAAAAAGTATCAAAATTAAAATTGTTTTTGTGTGACTGTGAATTTTAATTGATTTTTTTTATATTTTTGTGCTTAGATTAAGCCCTAGGCTTTATGCCAGCACGGGCTCTTGCTTAAAAGTGTCTTGTAAGTTGGATGAAAAGTATCAAACTTAAAATTTTGTGTGTGACTGAATTTTAATTGATTTTTCGGGTTAGTGGTTTATTTTTGAGCTTGGATTAAGCACCAGGCCTTATGCCAGCACAGGCTCTTGCTTAAAAGTGTCCTGTCAATGGGGATGAAAGTATCAAAATAGACCTTTTTTGTTTGAATGTGAATTTTTTTTAGGCTAGTGGTTCAATGTTTGGTTTAGAGTAAGTCCCAGGCCTTATGCAGCACAGACTCATGCTTAAAAGTGGCCTGCAAGTGGGGTGAAAAGCTTCAAAAGATGCCATTCTTTGTGTATGTATATGTGAATTTCAATGTACTTTTTTTGTAGATGGCTTTTTTTTGTGCTTAGATTAGGACTTAGGCCTATGCCAACACGGGCTCTTGTTTGCTTACATAGAACGAATAATTTTTTTTTAATTTGGTACTTTCGAGTTTCCTATACATTAATTTCATTTTCATTGAAACATTTTTATATAAGTGGATAAAATAGTTTAGGATGTTAGACAAAAATGTTTTTAGCTTAATTGAAGTTCATTATAATGGTATGTAAATATTCATTTCACTTATAATAAAAGTGTTTTACAATAATTAAAGTATTATTCCAATTGAAATATTCTTGTTATTTACAATAGCTGAATATTCTTGTTAAAAATGTAATTTTAATATTTGAGTAACTTTTCAATTCATCGAACTTGAGTCAACTGTCTTCTGTGCAAGATTTTTTGGCAATTGAACGTCGAGTTCATAGTACATCACATGCACACACACGCATTTTTCATATATATACATATATAATTATATATACACACACATATATATATATATATATATATATATATATATATATATATATATATATATATATATATATATATATATGTCTATATATGAATATGCATCTAATCTACATACACAGATCTGTGCAAATACACAAACAGAGGCTCAGATGACTCGATATAATACTGTACATTGACAGCCAACCTCATTTACAAGTTTTGAATAAGTCTGAATGAAAAAATAAAAGGACTTCTTGAAACTGTCAACTACTGTCCAGCATTCTCCCTTCGGCAGTCCTTTCAAAGAAGAAGGATCTTCTGATCTATTCCTTAACAAGGCCCTTCAAATATATATTTGTTTGAAGGACCTGAGTCCTAAGCAAAAATGCATTGCACGTAGGATGCCGTTCCGCAAAAGTGACCGAGGATTCCATATCACTGGAAAGCTTGACATAATGACCAGACCACTGGCAGGAGACCAAACGGGCGTCCCTGGGAGACCTATTTATATATAGTCTTCTGCGTCTAGGGCGTCGCCCTAGCGAAGGTGCCACTCTGACAAGGGCTTTGAGATAAAGAAAACGCGCCGTAAATTCGTCCAAGGCCAATAATACGTTAGGCGCCAATAGCGGATTTTGTAATTGGATGATAGCCCCTACTGAAGGTCGTTTTATAATTCGGGATGGCAGTAGGATACCTTTTGTTTATCTTTAATCTATTTTTTTTATTTATTGCATTCATTTTTATTTTTGTATCCTGAGATTCTCAGTGGGTGGCTTGCCACTGATATATATATATATATATATATATATATATATATATATATATATATATATATATATATATATATCTAATAAAAGGAGCCCATAAAAACACCAAAATGTAGAGAGAAAAGTACTATATTTCAGAGACTGCTGTCTCTCTCTTCAGGTATATGAATGAGAAAAGTTTACAGAAAAGGTGGTATTTATACCAAGAGATTCGTCCACAAGTAAGCCAATTTAGGTCCCCACCCCCGCTGATAATCTTCCTTTAATCTTCTTAAGCGTTGGTTGAATGAACACTGCGTCGACGATGTCCGATGTCCAATTCCCTTTTGAGATGTTCATTACCTGCTTCTCTTTTATTAAGGCCGATTCCATCATTTGACTCTTGTACCGGCAGTTGCTGCTATAAATTACACGTGACACATTCCAGTTTATTCTATGGTTATGTTCATTTATATGATTGAAAATAGCCGAGTTCTGTTGTCCATACCTAACTGACCGTTTGTGTTGTATTAATCTCTGGGGAAGTGATTTACCTGTAAATCCGATGTAAGATTGGTCACAGTCCTGGCATGGATCTCATATACCCCAGAGTCTTTGGGCGATGTCTTTTGTTGGACGTTAATCAGGATTTGGCTAATGGTATTTGGGTAGGTAAATGCAAAAGGGATGGATTTCCCAAGGGTGTGAGTTACTCTCTTAATCGTCTCCAGGTGGGGAATTTTATTTTATTGTTGGGTGTGTCTCTGGTCTTGTCTTTAGGGGGTCGGTAGAAAATTACGTTTTGCTTTTTGAATTGCTTTTCTCAATTATATGGTCAGGATACTTTAAAGATGAAAGTTGCTGCGAATTAGTTCAAATTCTTTTTCCAGGAAATCTGGGGAACAAATTCGTAAGGCTCTTAAGAATAGGTTGCTAGCTAGACCTATCTTGATAGTATTGTCATGATAGCTAAAGTAGTGAATATATGAAGTGAGACGTTGGTTTTCTGTATATGGTAAACTTTGTATTCTGTCGTGTCTCTGATTATTAAAACATCAAGAAAAAGGAATTTTGTTGTCTGTTTCCCATTCAACTTTAAATTTGATGCTGGGTACTAATTCGTTTAATTTTGAGAGGAATTCATGAAAATTACCCCACTTATTATCCCAAAATGTTAGTATGTCATCCACGTATCTCATCCACCAGCATGTTTTTGGGTTTTATTGCATTTATTACTGTAGTTTCAAAGTATTCCATGTACAGATTGGCTAAAATAGGACTTAAAGGACTACCCCATACTACAACCCGAATTTTTGCTTGTAGAATGATTCCCCGAATGAAAAATACGTTATTAGATGCACATAATTCAACTAACTTTATTATTTTGTCAAGTGCCAAAGGGAAATGATCTGAATAGGGGGATAATTTTTCCCTTAAAAACTGAAGAACGTCCTGTACTGTACTTTTGTGAATAGGGAGTCTACGTCAAGGCTTAAAAGTTTTAATGTTGTGAAGTGGTATATGTGCTTCTCTGAATTTGTGACAAAAGTCTTCCGAATGTTTGATGTGACTGGGAGAAAAAGTGCCTAAAAAGGAGAAAGGAGGCCAGCTAACCATTTAGAAATTTGTAAGAAAGCTCCGGCGCATGAAACGATGGGTCTGAATGGAAGATTGTCTTTGTGAGTTTTGGGAAGACCATAAAAGTAGGGTAATTTTAGGATTAATTACTTTAATTTCTCTATAGTTCAATACTCTTTTGTCTTGGCCAATTAATCTTACTTTCCGAAAAAAATTCTGTGGGAACGTTCTGGAGGGGATTTTTTCGTCAGTTTTTCGTAAGTATTTGTGTCGCTAAGGAGCTGGTTGATTTTGTCGAGGTAGAAGTCTTGTCCATTATTACAATTTTGCCGTCTTTGTCGGATCTACTTATTATAACATCTAACTTTTTTAGCGGAGAATGGATGGGCTATCATGAATCTGCGGGGAACAGGATATTTCTTATGAAGGTCAGTTAAAGCATTTAGTAACACTCCTTTTAAACATATCTCTTCACGGCTGTAGTTTTTGTCAGATATGAATTTATCAAAGCCACTATGGAAGTCTAGGTTGTTTTTGCGGTCTGGCATTAGGCAAAGGATAAGCCTAAGTTTAAAACTAAATGTTGATTTACAGTAAGGGGGGTGTTGGATAAGTTTAAAAAAAAATTTGTCTTGTTGTTCAAGATTATTCCATGCGCTATTATCTATTAGGTTATTTAACTTGCGTAAAAGTCTGTTGGAATGAGTCACGCTATTATAGGCAGCAATGTCGGAACAGAATGAAATCAGAACCTACCTGTATACGTGGTCCGTAGTGAGGAGGCGAAGATTAGATTGAGTTCCATATATCACTCTGCGTAGCACGAAGATGTCGTTTCTCGTATTGGTGATTCTTTCTTCCAGGAAAATCTTGTGTGATAGAGGGAAGGGGTTTGATTGCAGAAGTCAAGCCAGTTTTTCCGCAAGTTTGAAAAAGAACTGAACAGACTACACCGGCTGAAAAACCAAAAACACTTTTTGGAAGAATGCCTCAAAGGAAAACAAGTACTCTTCCAAAAATATACGGATTCGGGAGATGGACTCTGCAATCAAACCCCTTCCCTCTATCACACAAGATTTTCCTGGAAGAAAGATCACCAATACGAGAAACGACATCTTCGTGCTACGCAGAGTGATATATGGAACTCAATCTAATCTTCGCCTCCTCACTACGGACCACGTATACAGGTATCTGATTTCATTCTGTTCCGACATTGCTGCCTATAATAGCGTGACTCATTCCAACAGACTTTTACGCAAGTTAAATAACCTAATGATAATAGCGCATGGAATAATCTTGAACAACAAGACAAAGTTTTAAACTTATCCAACACCCCCCTTACTGTAAATAAACATTTAGTTTTAAATTTAGGCTTATCCTTTGCCCTAATGCCAGACCGCAAAAACAACCTAGACTTCATAGTGGCTTTTGATAAATTCATATCTGACAAAAACTACAGCCGTGAAGAGATATGTTTAAAAGGAGTGTTACTAAATGCTTTAACTGACCTTCATAAGAAATATCCTGTTCCCCGCAGATTCATGATAGCCATCCACTCGCTAAAAAAGTTAGATGTTATAATAAGTAGATCCGACAAAGACGGCAAAATTGTAATAATGGACAAAGACTTCTACCTCGACAAATCAACCAGCTCCTTAGCGACACAAAATACTTACGAAAAAACTGAGGAAAATCCCCTCCAGAACGTTCCCACAGAATTTTTTCGGAAAGTAAGATTAATTGGCCAAGACAAAAAGAGTATTGAACTATTAGAGAAATTTAAAGTAATTAATCCTAAATTACCCTACTTTTATGGTCTTCCAAAACTCACAAAGACAATCTTCCATTCAGACCCATCGTTTCATGCGCCGGAGCTTTCAATTACAAAATTTCTAAATGGTTAGCTGGCCTCCTTTCTCCTTTTTTAGGCACTTTTTCTCCCAGTCACATGAAACATTCGGAAGACTTTTTGTCACAAATTCAGAGAAGCACATATACCACTTCACAACATAAAACTTTTAAGCCTTGACGTAGACTCCCTATTCACAAAAGTACCAGTACAGGACGTTCTTCAGTTTTTAAGGAAAATTTATCCCCCTATTCAGATCATTTCCCTTTGGCACTTGACAAAATAATAAAGTTAGTTGAATTATGTGATCTAATAACGTATTTTCATTAGGGGAATCATTCTACAAGCAAAAATTCGGGTTGTAGTATTTTAGCCAATCTGTACAGGAAATACTTTGAAACTACAGTAATAAATGCAATAAAACCCAAAAACATGCTGTGGATGAGATACGTGGATGACATACTAACATTTTGGATAATAAGTGGGGTAATTTTAATGAATTCCTCTCAAAATTAAACGAATTAGTACCCAGCATCAAATTTAAAGTTGAATGGGAAACAGACAACAAATTCCTTTTCTTGATGTTTTTAATAATCAGAGACACGACAGAATACAAATTTACCATATACAGAAAACCAACGTTCTCACTTTTCATATATTCACTACTTTAGCTATCATGACAATACTATCAAGATAGGTCTAGCTAGCAACCTATTCTTAAGAGCCTTACGAATTTGTTCCCCAGATTTCCTGGAAAAAGAATTTGAACTAATTCGCAAGCAACTTTCATCTTTAAAGTATCCTGACCATATAATTGAGAAAGCAATTCAAAAAGCAAACGTAATTTTCTACCGACTCCCTAAAGACAAGACCAGAGACACACCCAACAATAAAATAAAAGAAAAATTCCCCACCTGGAGACGATTAAGAGAGTAACTCACACCCTTGGGAAATCCATCCCTTTGCATTTACCTACCCAAATACCTTAGCCAAATCCCTGATTAACGTCCAACAAAAGACATCGCCCAAAGACTCTGGGGTATATGAGATCCCATGCCAGGACTGTGACCAATCTTACAATCGGATTTACAGGTAAATCACTTCCCCAGAGATTAATACAACACAAACGGTCAGTTAGGAATGGACAACAGAACTCGGCTATTTTCATTTTATAAATGAACATAACCATAGAATAAACTGGAATATGTCACGTGTAATTTATAGCAGCAACTGCCGGTACAAGAGTCAAATGATGAATCGCCTTAATAAAAGAGAAGCAGCTAATGAACATCTCAACAAGGGAATTGGACATCGGACATCGTCGACGATGTTCATTCAACCAACGCTTAAGAAGATTAAAGGAAGATTATCAGCGGGGGTGACCTAAATTGGCTTACTTGTGGACGAATCTCTTGGTATAAATACCACCTTTTCTGTAAACTTTTCTCATTCATATACCTGAAGAGAGAGACAGCAGTCTCTGAAATATAGTACTTTTCTCTCTACATTTTGGTGTTTTTACGGGCTCCTTTTATTAGATGGAATTCTGTTGTTACAGAACACTTTTACCAGTCTATATATATATATATATATATATATATATATATATATATATATATATATATATATGTGTGTGTGTGTGTGTGTGTGTTGTATGTGTTTACATACTATATTTATTTCTTTATATTTTTATGTATGCATGTGTATAAAAATCTAATATATATATATATATATATATATATATATATATATATATATATATATATATATATATATATATAGTGTGTGTGTGTGTGTGTGTGTATTTATATATATATATATATATATATGATATATGTATATATATGTATGTATACATAAATATTTTTTCTTTATATTTGTATGTATGTATATATATATATATATATATATATATATATATATATATATTATTTTATGTATGTATGTATACATAGAAATTTTTTATATTTGTATGTATATATATATATATATATATATATATATAGATATATATTATTTATGTATTTATTTATTTATTTAAACAACGATATTTGACATCAACACATCAGCCACCTCGAGATGATAGTAAGTAAGAAAAGGAAGGCCCTAGGGGTGAAGCTTATTTTTTTTTGTGGGGGGGGGGGGGGGGGGGGGGGGCGTTTATTTAAAAAGGAGAGGGTTTGAGAGAGGAAATGAGGGATCCTGACGTATGCTGAAAAGGGGGAGGGGGAGAGGGGGGGCGGGGGGGGGTGACGTGTTTAGAAAGGGAAAATAAATGAATAGTACCACAAAGCACGAGATATTCAAAACAGCATTAGTTTTTTAAGATTAAAAAAGGACTTTGATGGACAGGTAATAGGAAGTTGGAGGAAGATGGGTTGGGGAATGGGGGGGGGGGGGGGGGGGGGGGGGGGTGGGGGGGGGGGGGGGGGGGGTGGGGGGGCGGAGGAATCTGGCCAGATGGATGAATTATGGGAGGGTGTGAATATTCAGCGAGCGCGCGCGCTCGCCAAAAGGCACCGCACAGTCATCTCATGTGCTTAACAAAAGGCTTCTATTGTGGACTGTTTTCCGTGATCCGTATCATAACTTCCTCTCTCTCTCTCTCTCTCTCTCTCTCTCTCTCTCTCTCTCTCTCAGCCTAGACTTCTATTAACATGTGTAGCAGAACTGAAGCCAATAATTACATCACTGAGTATGACTCTCTCTCTCTCTCTATCTCTCTCGCTCTCTCTCTCTCTCTCTCCCTCCCTCAGCCTCGAACCTCTATAAAGAAAAAATATAACATAATTGACACCAATGATTATGTTGCAGGTTATAACTCTCTCTCTCTCTCTCTCTCTCTCTCTCTCTCTCTCTCTCTCTCTCTACTTCTATAAACATGTGTAGTAGAACTGACACCAATCATTACATAACCGATATGATCTCGCTCTCTCTCTCTCTCTCTCTCTCTCTCTCTCTCTCAGCCACGACCCAGTTTGAATGGCAAGGGGGTGGGGGGAGGGGGGAATTTCCATGATAATATGTAAATGATGCCCTGTGATGAAAGGATCGTTTAGACTCACAGCTGACTGTAATGCATAATGTTATATTGATGAAGAGATTGCTTACCAAACGACCAGGAAAAGAGCATTCGACTATTCTATCTTAAATAAAAAAAGGGTCAGTTCGACCGTACCTTAAAAAAGGGGGTTATTTCGACCATTTCGACGTATAATACCCATTTAACCTCGCTGGAACCTCACTGGAACCTCACTGGAAGTTGAAGCGAAGTGTGCAATGTATTACTGCCCTAAAGCATTATTCTCATTGTATTTATTTTTTTATTAATTTATATTTTTATTTATTTATTTATTGAATTATTTATTTATTTTTCTTCTTTTCCAACGACTGTTATATCTTCTTTCTGTATTCCTATTACCCCTCTGTTATATTTTTCAAATGAACACCGTATTCTTTGGAAACCTGAATTTCATGTCAGTGGCCCCTGTAGTGGGCTTGTTCCATATGAATAGGGGTTGTCGTATGAATAATAATAATAATAATAATAATAATAATAATAATAATAATAATAATAATAATAACAATAGAAGATGTAAAAACAGAGGCTTAAGGCCAAAGCACACAAGATCCAACGGTACATGAACAGGAATAAGGGATCCCAACAGAACAAACTATTCGGAACCAACCAGAAAAAGACTATACAGCCAACTAAGAGGGGAAGACAACCACCAGAAATTCCTG
Source organism: Macrobrachium nipponense (assembly GCF_015104395.2). Lineage (NCBI taxonomy): Eukaryota > Metazoa > Arthropoda > Malacostraca > Decapoda > Palaemonidae > Macrobrachium > Macrobrachium nipponense. Next base: position 19,082,633 of record NC_087207.1, on the reverse strand, counting down.
AAGCCGAACCAAAGTTAAGAGGACTCTTGGGAAAAACATATGGAGCAATCCGGTATCACACAACAAACATGCAACATGGCTCCAGGAAGTCAAGGAAGAAGAAACAGGGAGAATAAACAAAGGATTCACAGAGATCACGACAGACACAGTCAGACACCAACTAAAGAAAATGCCAAACTGGAAAACCCCAGGTCCCGATGAAGTCCATGGATACTGGCTCAAAAAACTTCAAGGCCCATACACCCACGAATAGCAGAACAACTCCAGCATTGTATCTCAAATCACAAGCACCCAAATGGATGACCACAGGAAGAACATCCTTAGTACAAAAAGACAAGAGTAAGGGAAATATAGCCAGTAACTACAGGCCTATCACCTGCCTACCAATAATGTGGAAGTTACTAACAGGTATCATCAGTGAAACGCTATACAACTACCTAGAGGAGACAAACACCATCCCCTACCAACAGAAAAGCTGCAGAAGGAAGTGTAGGGGCACAAAGACCAGCTCCTGATAGACAAAATGGTAATGAAGAACAGTAGGAGAAGGAAAAACCAACCTAAGCATGGCATGGATAGACTATAAGAAAACCCCTTCGACATGATAACCACACACATGGCTATAGAATGCCTGAAAATATATGGGGCAGAGGAAAATACCATCAGCTTCCTCAAAAATACAATGCGCAAACTGGAATACAATACTTACAAGCTCTGGAATAAGACTAGCAGAGGTTAATATCAGGAGAGGGATCTTCCAGGGCGACTCACTGTCCCCACTACTCTTCGTAGTAGCCATGATTCCCATGACAAAAGTACTACAGAAGATGGATGCCGGGTACCAACTCAAGAAAAGAGGCAACAAAATCAACCATCTGATGTTCATGGACGACATCAAGCTGTATGGTAAGAGCATCAAGGAAATAGATACCCTAATCCAGACTGTAAGGATTGTATCTGGGGACATCAGAATGGAGTTTGGAATAGAAAAATGCGCCTTAGTCAACATACAAAAAGGCAAAGTAACGAGAACTGAAGGGATAAAGCTACCAGATGGGAGCAACATCAAACACATAGATGAGACAGGATACAAATACCTGGGAATAATGGAAGGAGGAGATATAAAACACCAAGAGATGAAGGACACGATCAGGAAAGAATATATGCAGAGACTCAAGGCGATACTCAAGTCAAAACTCAATGGAGGAAATATGATAAAAGCCATAAACACATGGGCAGTGCCAGTAATCAGATACAGCGCAGGAATAGTGGAATGGACGAAGGCAGAACTCCGCAGCATAGATCAGAAAACCAGGAACAATGACAATACACAAAGCACTACACCCAAGAGCAAATACGGACAGACTATACATAACACGAAAGGAAGGAGGGAGGAGAGGACTACTTAGTATAGAGGACTGCGTCAACATTGAAAACAGAGCACTGGGGCAATATCTGAAAACCAGTGAAGACGAGTGGCTAAAGAGTGCATGGGAAGAAGGACTAATAAAAGTAGACGAAGACCCAGAAATATACAGAGACAGGAGAAAGACGAAGAGAACAGAGGACTGGCACAACAAACCAATGCACGGACAATACATGAGACAGACTAAAAAACTAGCCAGCGATGACAATTGGCAATGGCTACAGAGGGGAGAGCTAAAGAAGGAAACTGAAGGAATGATAACAGCGGCACAAGATCAGGCCCTAAGAACCAGATATGTTCAAAGTCGATAGACGGAAATAACATCTCTCCCATATGTAGGAAGTTGGGCAATACGAAAAATGAAACCATAAACCACATAGCAAGTGAATGCCCGGCACTTGCACAGAACAGTACAAAAAGAGGCATGATTCAGTGGCAAAAGCCCTCCACTGGAGCCTGTGCAAGAAACATCAGCTACCTTGCAGTAATAAGTGGTACGAGCACCAACCTGAGGGAGTGATAGAAAACGATCAGGCAAAGATCCTCTGGGACTATGGTATCAGAACGGATAGGGTGATACGTGCAAATAGACCAGACGTGACGTTGATTGACAAAGTCAAGAAGAAAGTATCACTCATTGATGTCGCAATACCATTGGGACACCAGAGTTGAAGAGAAAGAGAGGGAAAAAATGGATAAGTATCAAGATCTGAAAATAGAAAATAAGAAGGATATGGATATGCCAGTGGAAAATCGTACCCATAATCATAGGAGCATAGGCACGATCCCAAGATCCCTGAAAAAGGAATCTAGAAAAAAACTAGAGGCTGAAGTAGCTCCAGGTCTCATGCAGAAGTGTTGGATCCTAGAAACGGCACACATAGTAGAAAAAGTGATGGGACTCCTAAGGAGGCAGGATGCAACCCGGAACCCCACACTATAAATACCACCAGTCGAATTAGAGGACTGTGATAGAGAAAAAAAAAAAAAAAAAAAAAAAAAAAAAAACAATAATAATAATAATAATAAATTGATCTGAGTAATCATGTGTAATTTTTATTATTATTATTATTATTATTTTTTTTTTTTGGTCTATCACAGTCCTCCAGTTCGACTGTGGGTGGTATTTTATAGTGTGGGGTTCCGGTTGCATCCTGCTCCTTAGGAGTCATCACTTTTTCTTACTATGTGCGCCGTTTCTAGGATCACAACTCATCTGCATGAGTCCTGGAGCTACTTCTAGTTTTTCTAGATTCCTTTTCAGGGATTTTGGGATCGTGCCTAGTGCTCCTATGATTATGGGTACAATTTCCACTGGCATATCCCATATCCTACTTATTTCTATTTTCAGATCTTGATACTTACACATTTTTTCCTCATTATTATTATTATTATTATTATTATTATTATTATTATTATTATTATTATTCAGAAGGTGAACCTTTCTCACATGGAACAAGCCCCA
>NC_087207.1:19067242-19074742 GCF_015104395.2 Macrobrachium nipponense | reverse complement strand
CTTCACTGCATGGTTTTCAGATATTGCCCCAGTGCTCTGTTCTCGATGTTGATGCAGTCCTCTATACTTAGTAGTCCTCTCCCTCCTTCCTTTCGTGTTATGTATAGTCTGTCCGTATTTGCTCTTGGGTATAGTGCTTTGTGTATTGTCATATGTTTCCTAGTTTTCTGATCTATGCTGCGGAGTTCTGCCTTCGTCCATTCCATTATTCCTGAGCTGTATCTGATTACTGGCACTGCCCATGTGTTCATGGCTTTTATCATATTTCCGGCGTTGAGTTTTGACGCGAGAATCGCCTTGAATCTCTGCATATATTCTTTCCTGATCGTGTCCTTCATCTCTTGGTGCTTTATATCCCCTCCTTCCATTATTCCCAGGTATTTGTATCCTGTCTCATCTATGTGTTTGATGTTGTTCCCATCTGGTAGCTTTATCCCTTTAATCCTTGTTACTTTGCCCTTTTGTAAGTTGACTAAGGCACATTTTTGTATTCCAAACACCATCCTGATGTCCCCAGATACAATCCTTACAGTCTGGATTAGGGTATCTATTTCCTCTATGCTCTTACCATACAGCTTGATGTCGTCCATGAACATCAGATGATTAATTAGTTTATTAATAATAATAATAATAATAATAATAATAATAATAATAATAATAATAATAATAATAATAATAATATTATTTATTATTATATATTATTATTATTATTATTATTATTATTATTATTATTATTATTATTATTATTATTATTATTATTATTATTATTTTTTATTATTTTATTATTATTATTATTATTATTATTATTATTATTAGGTAGTAATGCATTACATCTTCCCTTGGACTTTTTTGAGGTTTCAATTACACGACACATCCCGAGTAGGGAGACCAGTTCTACTGGCCACCAAAGGTGCCAGGAATAAAGGACTTATCTTGAAGAAGTAGAAGAAACGTGTGTTAATTTTACGAAATGTTTAAATCCCCCATCCACCCCCCCCTAAAATTAGCAGGACCCAGGCCCCAAGAAAGAATTTGACCATCGTGAGAGGTCAGTGCACTCAAGTACCACTGTCTTTCTAAGTTAAGCTAAGGGGAATATAATATCAGTACGAAAGTGAGGGATAGGTACTTTAAAGGGATAATACATGGCATTTATTCTTTGCTTGTTGTGTTGTATTTGTCTTTGTGTTTATAAGTGATCTAAGATATTATTTGCGGTTATAGTAGAATATTTCTTTTATTCATTATATATATATATATATATATATATATATATATATATATATAATATTTTTATGAATACGTGTGAATATATCTGTATATGTAAATAAATGTATATATATATAATTTATATATGTATATGTATATAGATGTATAAATTGTATATATATATATATATATATATATATATCTATATATATATATATATATATATATATATATATATATTGTTACGAAGTGCCAAGTATCTGGTTACTACACTTACCATTCATTTAATGTTACCTCACAAAAGTCAGACACCTGAACCCTCATAACACGTTTAAACGACTGAATACTCTAAAGGCAACAGTGATCCCTTAATACTTACCAGTATTGCAGAAAATCAGACTTAAGTTCATCAAAACAGGTGTGAGGTAATCTTGTAAGTAATTAAATTATTCAAAGGGCATCACTCCATCAACAACTTTAAAACTCTAAGTATTTCCCCGATTTCAGAAGTCTAAGTACTTCCCTGGTTCTAAGTCACTTCAAGAAAATTGAAGGAAAGCAAATCAATTACCACTCTATGTTTCTACCTAACATAAATATAATCATAATCTAATATACTTATACTGGTGTAAGATAAAGAAAACCCTTATAAAAATTTTAAATACAAAAATTTATTATTAAATTCAAAATTTATAAGTGAAATTCACAATATCAGGGAAAATTACTGTTACTTGAAAACAAAGTAAAGTTTAATTAATTCTTGAATCAAATTAAGTAAAATTAAATCAAAATTAATTTATCACAAAATTCAAGAAAATTCATTCAATTGAAATTCAAAAGTGTTAGGCAATAATTGAAAATTTGAAATTAATTCACAAGTAATAATTGAAATAAGAAATTAATTCACAAGTACTAAACAACAACAAAACTTGAACAGAATTCTAAGTAAATGCAAATCAATTCACAAGTGTTAAATTTAATTAAATGTGCAATGATAAAGCAATGAAAATAACTTAAGTCAATTAAATTGTGAATGCAAATGAAAATATAAAATAAAAAACACACTTCAATAAGAAAATGGACAAGTGCACAAACAATGGAACAATCACAAACACAAAAATACGCAATGTGTAAAAGTAAATCTTTTCCACTTAAAACACTGTACCAACAGTTTTTACCAAACCTTCACAACCATCTGTTATTAGTTAACCAAACGCTTTTCCCATCAACTTTTAGTCATTAGTTAAACACAATTCCTATCCGTTATAAGTTATTACCTAACCGTTATTAGTTGCAACTAATAAAAATATAACACTTTACCTTTTTGGTATACCAACTTCTTTCTCTCTTGCTGCAGCTTGTATATTACACTTTCACAAAAACCAGGCGCCGTTACGAAATGTTTGTTCAGATTCCACAAAAGAAATTAAATAACACTAAATAAACTCTAAGAAATATCAAATATGAAATTCTCACAAAAGTACGAGTGACCAATTTACGTTATGTTAATATAATCTCGATGTCGGAGGGAGGAAGGAGAGAGGAGAGGAGAGAGGATGAAAGAGGGAGAAGAGAGATGGAGAGAGTTCTGAGAGAGAGAGAGAGGGAGAGAGAGAGAGATCTAACTGCCTCGAGGTTCTATGATCGAATAAAATCTCTTCCTTTACGGAAGCTCGACAGGACAGAAGATAGAAAACGTTCTTGTCACGAATGCTTCCAGTAACTTGGAAATCTGACGCAATCTTCATAAAGAAATGAGTAACATGCACGTGGTTTTGATCAAAACATACGCGTACGAGACGAGTCTGTAAAAAAAAAAGAAAGACACGTACCCGATCGAAACGGAGGTTGAGCGATAAATTAAGATTGACATGTTTTGATAACAACGCAAGATTTGAGCTCGCTCGACTATCAAACGCGTTGACAGAATAGGGAAGCAAACGGAGATCTCTGAGTTCCTCTAATCTCAAAGTGTTGACATAAAAGTTAAACATTCGTAGTTTCGAAAAGACAAAAAGTCTCTCTCTTTTTACATTCTATATATATTCTTTTACAACATGCAAGGCGAAATCTGAACACACATTTTAAAACATCCTATTCTAAGCTATCTAGGAATCTGAAAAAATGTTGTACAATCTTACATGACATTTCAAGAGGGGAAACATGCATTTTGAAAGTAGCAATATATAATATACCTCCCCCCAGAAGATTTTTTATCACGGTGTTGAATCCAACGATTCGCAACGAGATAAATAATCAGCAACTACATTGTTTTTGCCACTAATGTGCTGCACTCTTAAGTTATACTGTTGCAGGCACAAAGACCACCTGGTCAGTCTTTGATTATGATTTTTCATTTTCTGGATAAATGATAGTGGATTGTGATCAGACAACACTAAAATTTCTTCATTCCTAGGTCTATTCACATACACTTCAATTTTTTCAATGCGGTGATTAAGGCTAAAGTTTCCTTCTCGATTGTCGAATATACTTTCTGATGTTTTTTCAGTTTTGTAGACATGAAGCACACAGGATGGTAGATATTATTTTCATCTTCTTGAAGTAGAACAGCTCCAACACCACAGTCTGACGCATCAACTTGTATCACAAATTTCTTGTCGAAGTCTGGAGCTTGAAGTACTGGTCCTGAAGTTAAAATGGCTTTTACCTTCTCAAAGGATTCTTGACACTCTGGAGTCCAAATAAACTTAGCTTTGGGACTAGTCAAGTCTGTCAAGGGAGCTACTACGGCTGAGAAATTTGGGCAAAAACGACGATAGAAACCAGCCATGCCTAAAAATCTCTGTAGCTGTTTCCTGGTAGTAGGTGGGGTAGCCTTACGGATACCTTCTACATTAGCATTTACTGGACCAAGAAGGCCTTTCCCAACTTCAAATCCAAGATACTGTACAGTTGCCTTGCCAAACTCACTCTTCTCTAAGTTGACTGTTAATCCTGCTTATTGTAGTTTCTTGAAAACTTTCCTCAGAATCTTCAGATGTTCTTCCCACATTGTAGAGTAAATCACGATGTCATCTAGGTATACACCTACTCCTTCCATTGATCCTAGCAGTTGATCCATCACTCGTTGAAATGTTGCGGGTGCATTCATCAGTCCAAACGGCAGAACAGTATACTGATATAGTCCAAATGGAGTAATAAAAGCTGACATCAACTTTGCATTCTCATCTAAGGGAATTTGATAATATCCTTTCAACAAGTCTATCTTGGAAACAAACTTGGCTTGCCCAATATTATCAAGTAACTGATCTATAAGAGGCAAAGGATAATTATCAGCCACACTGATAGAATTCAGCTTCCTATAATCAGTACACATCCTAAATGAACCATCGGGTTTCTTCACCAACACACATGGAGAACTGAAGTGACTTGAACTGGGTTCTGCTAATCCATGTTGCAGCAAATACTCAACTTCCTTCTTCAAAACATCTTGATGATACGGTGATAAGCGATAGGCTCTTTGCTTGAAAGGTTTTCCATCTTCTTGAATCTTGATTTCATGCTTGGTCAGATCAGTACGTCTAGGCACATCTGAAAAAATTTCTGGAAAACTTCTAATTACGTCACTTAAGTCTTCACCTTGTTCAACACTCAGATGTTTCAATTTATCCTCCAAATTTTCCAAAATTGAAGAATTATTCATCTTGTTTGCAGTTCCCAATTCGTAGCCATCATCGTCTTCTGTAGATAAAGTTGTTTGGGTTACTGACACAGTTTCAGTTTTAGTTTCTGAGAAATAAGGTTTCAAGAGGTTCACATGTATCTTCCTTTGTTTTCTTCTTCTTTCTGGTGTTTCAATCACATAAGTTCTATCACTTAACTTCTGAACTTATCTTTTGTAAAGGACCTTGAAATTTATTAGTGAGGGAAAATCTCTTGACAGGTAAGAACACTAACACTTGTTGACCAACACTAAAACTTCTTAGCTTAGTCTTAGCATCAAATCTCCTTTTCATTTTCTCTTGACTCATATTCAAGTTTTCTAAAGAGAATTTTCTAATCTCTTTCAACCTTTTCCTTAACTTCTTCACATACTCTCCTTGGCTTTCCTCTTGATTTTCTTCCCAATTTTCTGCAAGAATCTTCAACGGTCCTCTAACTTCTCTTCCAAAAATCATTTCATTAGGTGAACATCCCATACTTTCTTGATAAGCATTCCTAACTTCAAACAACATTAATGGTAAACCAACATCCCATTCTCTTCCTGACTCAGAACAATACTTTGTCAGCATACTTTTCAATGTTTGATGGAACCTTTCTAAGGCACCTTGAGTTTCTGGATGATAGGCAGTGGATAACTGTTGTTTCACTCCTAATAAATTCATTACATCCTGGAATAACTTTGAAGTAAAGTTGGTTCCTCTGTCACTTTGTACTATCTCTGGTATTCCAAACTTTGAGAAAAACTCCACAAGTTTTTCAGCAACTATCTTGGCAGATATGTTTCTAACAGGGATTGCTTCTGGATATCTTGTCACAGGACACATTAATGTCAACAAATACTCATTTCCTTTCTTTGTCTTCGGCAATGGTCCAACCATATCTATAATCACTTTGCTAAAGGGTTCTCCTCTAACTTCTATAGGTTGTAGGGGGGCTTTCTTGATGGTTTCATTCGGTTTTCCAGCTATCTGGCAGGTATGACACTCACGACAAAACCTGCTAACATCTCTGTGAAGTCCAGGCCAGAAAAAATATTTCATGATCTTCTCCACAGTCTTCTTGATTCCCATATGTCCAGACTCATGAGCTACTGCAACCACTTGCTTTCTCAATGGATATGGAATAAAAATTTGATGATATTCGCCCCATACAGCATCTCCTGGTATATCTGTAGGTCTATACTTTCTCATCAGCAAACCTTCCTTCAGATAGTAACAGGTAGGAGTTTGTTGCATCTCTTCTCGATCAACAACTCTGAAGAACAAATCAGTTAACGATGCATCCTTCTTCTGCAAGTCCATCAGCTTCTCTCTTGTCACTTGACCAACTTCAAGGGTTGAATTCTCAATATCTGCTAACTCAGCTACTGTAGTTTCACTACTGTCTTCAGTAACACTTTGACTACTCGGAGTCTCTTCAGGAACATCAGGTTCTTCTTCTTCGTCGTCGTCGTCTTCTTCATCTTCTTGGGAAATCTCTTCTTGGTCAGCACTATGGGAAACTTCACTTCCCTGGAATAATTCTTCTAAGCACAAAGATCCTTCACTTGATCCTTCTTGGGTGTGTAAATTCTCAGTTTCTTCACTTACAGTCGTAGTCCTCTTCATACTTCTGGTAGTTACACAACTAGGAAACAGGTGGGGATTATTCTTCTCCAACTCTACTGTAGGACTAATCCTCAATGGTTTGTCCGTCACTACAGGACAAGGAATAAATGGCACACCACCAACTTCATTCCCCAACAGAACATGTATACCTTCTACAGCCAGTGAGTCCTTTACAGCAAAATCAACATTCCCTGTCACCAATTCACATGACAGGTGTAAGCAGCATATAGGAGTTACTTCCTCTCCTCCTATACCCTTCAAAATAACTGAATCTCCTGTGAGACTCTTCTCCAACTGAGGGTGAGAACACGTACTACCACACTATGGTTACTCCCTGTATCACGTAATATCTTGACTGGTACCTGCATACTTCCTTCTTGAGTTGACAGCATACCCTCATAGATATATGGCTTAAAAGCCTCCACACTGCTTAGCCACTCACTGTTTGAGGTAACATTTCCACTGGTTGCTAAACATCCAGCTTGTTTAGTTTCATTCTTCTCTGGAGTCTGATTCTTTCCCACACTGCTCTTCGTAGTTTGTTTCACCTGGTCACCTTTTACAACTTGACCAACTGGTTTTGACTGCTGTTGATTCGGTAACACTCTTGACTGTAGTGTCCTACTCTTCCACACTTGAAACAGACAACATTAGGTTTCTGTAACTGTCTTGAAAAACTGGATGAGGATTTCACATTAGCTTGCTGAGTTGTATTACCTTGTGTACTCTTAGTAGTATCACTGGTAGGTTTCCCATTAAATTTGTTCCTGTTATTTGGATAAGACTTAAAACCTGGGCGTTGTTGACTCTGGTACTTGACATTGTAATTACGTTTACTACTGATTATATTGTAATCTTCACTAAGTGTGGCAGCTTTGTCAAGTTTCTTCACTTCTCTCTCTCTTAAATAGGCTCTTATATGTTCAGGAATTCCCTTAAGATACTGTTCAAGAACAAGTAACTCTTCTAACTCATCAAAAGTTTTAACTTTAGCAGCTTC
>NC_087207.1:19054742-19057242 GCF_015104395.2 Macrobrachium nipponense | reverse complement strand
CCTTTGTTTCGCCATGCAGGTTGGTCTATAGCGGCGTTAGAATCACTTCGTTAAACGCCTTGAGGAATGTTGTGTTCCATCTCGTGATTCTGAAGAATGGGAGCGCGCGCGCGCGCGTTTATTTGCGTATCTTTATCTTTTTCTTTTATTTTGTTTTTGGATGGATCGTTTCTTTTGTTTTCATGATACTTATCGGTTTACTAATTCCAAGTAAGTTACGTCTCAGTGAAGAGAAAATAAATAGTTTTATTTATTAGAATTTGAGTGACTACTCATACTTGTTCCAGAAGTGAAACCCCCCCCCTCTCTCTCTCTCTCTCTCTCTCTCTCTCTCTCTCTCTCTCTCTCTCTCTCTCTTTCTCTCTTTCTATTGCATATGTTATTATACGCTCATATTACTAATTAATAAAAAAAATTGTTTTCATTTACTATTTTTTAGTAACTTCTCATATACCTTTAACTGAAAATCTTTTTTTTTTTTAAATTGAGTTTTTGCAACTATTTTTATAGGTGCAGATTACGAATCATGAAAGAGGGAAAATGTAGATTTTATTTACTATATTTTGAGTAACTTATTATATACCTTTAATTAAGTGAAAAATCCCCATTTTTTTTTGTAGATTTTTGCATCTTTTTATAAGACAGAAAATGACATATTTTCTTTCCTATACTTCGGGTAACTTCTTAAACACCTTTTTTTTTTATGAAGTGAAGCATCCCACCCCTTCTTTTTTGGAGGCTTTCATCCTGTGGTCATCCTGAAGGACACCTCCATATCCCTCATATCCTTCATACATGTCCCTTCTTCATTTTCTTCTTAGGTCCTTCAGCCCCCTCCACATCCTACTTCCCCTAGGAGAGCATTAAAGAGGGCGCTTTTGTACACACATAAGACGGCAGGTTGCTCCTTATATCCTTCGGCAGAAGTTAGTGGGATCTGTCGTCTAATTTATGGGATGGCCCTCAAAGGGAAAGAAGGAGGAGAAGAAGGATACGGTCAACAGCAATAGGACCTCAGGATACGAAAGCGCGCTGGCGCTCTAAAATCTGATCCTGTATGCAGGATGGTCGGCTGGTCGGTCTGGCGGGGTCCTTCCAGAGGTCCCATCTCCCTTCCAGGGGGTCCTACGAGCGCTGGGATCCTTCCACACGGGGTCCAAGACGGCCAGAATCCTTCCACGGGGTGCTTACTGAGGCCTTGGTCCTTCCAAGGGGTCTTACAGGGCTTGTGGTCCTTCCACGGGATCCCACAAGGGCTGGGTCCTACTATGAGGTTCTACAGGGGTTGGAGTCCTTCTATGAGGTCCTACAGGGGCCGGGGTCCTTCAACGCGGTCCTAGGGGGTTCTGGTCCTAGGGGAGCCATGGTTCTTCCGAGGGGTCTTACAAAGGCTGGAAATTTTCCAGGGTCTTCCTACGGAGTCTTACAAGGGCTGGGGCCTTTTCACCGGTTCATTCGGGGTTTGGAGTCCTTCGACGGGGTCCTACGGGGTCGTGGTCTTCCGATGAGGTCCTACAGTGGCTGGGATCCTTCCTCGAGGTCCTACAAGGGCTGGGGTCCACCCACGTGGTCCTTCCACAGGTCATACGGGGGTTGTGGTCCTTCCACGAAGTCCTACAGTAGCCGGGCTCCTTCCACGGAATCCTAGGAAGCCAAGATACTTCCACGGGGTCCTACGGTGGCCAGGATCCTTCCTCGAGGTCCTACGGAGTCCTGCAGGAGCCATGTAGCAGCAGCAACTGGAGGAGGAGGTGGAAAATAAAGAGTTAAATTGATGAAAGATCCATTTGTGAGGAGGAGAGAGAGAGAGAGAGAGAGAGAGAGAGAGAGAGAGAGAGAGAGAGGCGGGGGGTGGGTACTGCGGATGGGATCATGGAAGATGAATTGGTGGGAGCTCCGCTGCGTCCACTTGATTAAACGATTAGGATGAAGGATAGCCCTTAACTAAGCGATCGTGTCGTAATCGAACAAATTAGGATGTTGCAGGATAAGGGAGGAGTGGTAAGATGGAGGATCCGTTGCAGGAGCAATGAGGTTAAAGGGATGTATTACATCGGCGTTATATAACCTCTAGTTGCCAGACTGACTGACTGACTGATAAACAAGGATTGAGATACAGCAACGAGAGAGAGAACGAGAGAGAGAGAGAGTGTGTGTGTGTGTGTGTGTGTGTCAATGACAGAAAGAGAAAAATAAAAAGGGAGAGAGAGAGAGTGACAAGGACAGAAAGAGAAAAATAAAAGGAGAGAGAGAGAGAGAGAGAGAGAGAGAGAGAGAGAGAGAGAGAGAGAGAGAGAGAGATTTGTACCAATGTTAATATATTTGACATGGGATGGAAGGAACTTTAAAACAATTCTTAACCTTGAAGCAGACAGATAAACACGGAGAGAGAGAGAGAGAGAGAGATTCAAGGACAGAAAGAGAAAAACAAAAGGATAGAGAGAGAGAGAGCATCATTGAAATATCGTCGGTCTATCGTGTGCAGCATAAGGACATGGGT
>NC_087207.1:19032242-19049742 GCF_015104395.2 Macrobrachium nipponense | reverse complement strand
CTCTCTCTCTCTCTCTCTCCATGTTTATATGTCTGCATCAAGGTAGAGAATTATTTTAAAGTTCCTTCTATCGGATGTCAAATTTATTAACATTGGTACAAATCTCTCTCTCTCTCTCTCTCTCTCTCTCTCTCTCTCTCTCTCTCTCTCTCTCTCTCTCTCTCTCTCTGCTTAAGCAATATCCTTCTATTTTTAACTCAAATATATTTAGACTGATTTAGCTTCTGTAGAGCAGAAAAACATGAAATGTTAGTAGAACCACGAAGTTATTTCTAAGACTCAGTTTGAATAACAAAACCTCCAGATTCACGGGCAATAGCGAGACATCTCCCCAACATTAAATAAACACGCAGAAAGACGCAGACAAGGCCTGAGTCGAACAGACTTTTGGAATCTTACCTTGAAGAATCGCCAACAACGACCGGCATTCCTCCCAGACAGCTAAACCAGGAGTTCTCTGACGCTAACGGCCTCACAGGGAACCACATAATTTCAGCCTAATTCCTCTCGACTCCAATCTAATCGGAGAGGCTCTTTGCTACTTCATTTCTTGGTGTCTCTCTCGAAATCATAACAATGTTTAACATCTAGGAGGAGTCTCCCCCGGCCTCGTTCAGAAGGGCTTGAGCTAAGGGGCGTCGTTCAGTTGGTCAGCATCAGAGGTGGAAAACTTTTTTTATAATTTTTGGATTAGGTAAGTATTTGGTGTATCTCTTAACATCATAACAAAGCTTAATATCTAGGAATCCTCCTCAGCCTCGTTCAGAAGCTAAGGGGCGTTCAGTTTCTGTGTAGCAGAGGCGGAAAACATATCGTCTTGGTAGCTCGTGGAACAGGAAAGCTGTGGGTGTCTGAAGTTTTGGTACTTCATTTCTGAAGTGCCTCTCTTCACATCATAAATTTTCATGTCTGGTAGTCTATCTAGGCCTCGTTCAGAAGGGTGTAAGCTAAGGGGCGTTCAGTTTCTTCGTAGCAGAGGCGGAAAACTTATTGTCTTGATATTATGTGGACCAGGAAAGCTGTGGGTGTCTGAAGTTTTGGTACTTCATTTCTGAAGTGCCTATCTTCAGATCATAAATTTTCATGTCTGGTAGTCTGTTTAGACCTCGTTCAGAAAGGTTTAAACTAAGGGACGTTCAGATTCTCTTTAGAAGAGGCGGAAAACTTATTATTTTGATGTTATGTATATTAGGAAAGGTGTGGGCGTCACTCTCAAAATCAACGACCAAAGCTAAAAATGCCAGTATTAGGCGATGGAGGAAACGAAACCCGAATAATTATAAATATTTCTTTCCACTTCAGTGAACGAGACCAGTTGGAAATTCGATTCCAGTGTAGGTAAAGACAGACTTGATTTTCGTTTTTATCTCTGTGCCGACTAAATGGACGTTTTTCATATACTCGAGACTATGCACTGTAGAAGGTCTCTCTCTCTCTCTCGCTCTCTCTTTCTCTCTCTCTCTCTCTCTCTCTCATAATATATCCGTGACTTTGAATTGCAGGAGTCTCTCTCTCTCTCTCTCTCTCTCTCTCTCTCTCTCTCTACTCTCTCTCTCTCTCCTCTCTCTCTATATATATATATATATATATATATATATAATATATATATATATATAATATAATGTATATAAATATATATATATATATATATATATATATATATATATATATATATATATATATATATATATATATAGACATCTATGATCGTTCGCAATAACAATTACTGAATAATATCTATAGAACCTTCTCCACGAAGCCTACATATCGCATGCGTCTGTGAGTAACTTACAAAAGAGAAAGAAGAAGAAGTAGAAGAAAAGACAAGAAAGAAAGAAGGCAGTCCCCAAAAAAACTTCAGAATCCTCTTCTGCAAATGGCCGCTGCAGAGAAATCTGTCACCCTTGACGATACCCAACCGTTAACAACAACGAATCGAGCCGAAGCGGCGAATACGTTGTACAGACTTCAGCTACTAGACTGACTTACACTCCATTCTTTTATCATTAAACATCGGGAACGCCGTTGTTAGACCCATCGGATGCCAGATAGCGCCGGGAGCGAGAATCAAATACAAAGGGAAGACAAACATTGCCCAGTTACAGTGGAAGAGGGGCGTAGGGGTGGGGTGGGGCCGTGGGTGGTGGTGGGGGGAGGGGGGGAGTTAGGTTTGTGAGAGAGATAGGGTTTTATCTGACACAAGGCTGTGCGTCAGTATTGACGGATACGTGCTGGCGTGTGTATTGCAAAAGATTGAGAGAAGAGAGAGAGAGAGAGAGCTTCTTCTGTATTGCTTAGCTTCGGATATGTTCAGCGAAAGAGAGAAAGAAAGAAAAATAGACAGAAGGAGAGAGAGAGAGAGAGAGAGAGAGAGAGAGAGAGAGAGCTCATATGAACTAATGGTTAATCTGAATCACATTATGAGAGAGAGAGAGAGAGAGAGAGAAAGAGAGACTCTTCGATAATGCGTAGTTTCGGGTATGTTATGAGAGAGAGAGAGAGCGCGCTATTCTGCAGTTAACTAAGTACTTTACAATGTTAAGACTGAGATATAAAAAGATTAGAAAGGCAAAATTACTAATTTTTTTGACAAATTAGGATTTAGGATGTACACTGAAGATAAATTTATAGATTTCGTCACTTACTTATAAAGGACAACACACACACACACCACAATTACATACATTAGTAACATCAATGCCATTCTCGTGCATTGAAAATATCTTTCCCTTAAGCATTTCTCGAAACAGACATTTCCATCTTTACTCTCTCTCTCTCTCTCTCTCTCTCTTGATTTTGACGAAGCTTGGCAGACAGGCTAATATCGCTTTGGCGATTATTTTCCTTCAATGTTTTGATCACGACCCGTGACCCATTTCCCGAGATGACAGGTCAGCTTTAGAGTCATAAAAATAGTTTCATTCTATTTTAAATCTCAAAAACTATAATCACGGAGCCTCTGGTCTTTATAAATATTTGTCGGGACGAAAAATATTAGCTGAAATATGACTAATTTCATCCAGAATTGTGTGGTCTGCTCCTCTCGTATCTAATTTATTTGCTTACAAGTTCAATGTTTTAGTGAGACAATAGGTCAGTGTGTTTATCATCATTATTCCCCCTTAGGGGAGTATTGCCGGCAGTGACCCTCACGCGGTGCACTGTCGGCATTACTTCAGATTCTTTGCTGCGTCCCTTCCTTAGGCCCCTAACTGCAACCCCTTTCATTCCTTTATGCTGTACCTCCGTTCATTTTCTTTTTCTTCCGTCTTACTTTCCACTTTTTTCTAAGAATTGATTCATAGTGCAACTGCTTTGAGGTTTTCCTCCTGTTGCACCTTTCAAACCTTTTTACCGTCCAGTTCCGTTTCGCCACCGAGTGCCCTCATAGGTCCTGGTGCTTCGCCTTTGGCCTAAATTTGATATACCAATTATCATTTTCTTTCTTCAATTTTTCATTACCTTAATTTCTGTATTCTTATTACTTTTCCGCCATATTTGTCTCTTAACGCACCGCCATATTTGTCTCTTAACGCAGATATACGTCGAGCCGAATTGCTTGCTATTCAAGTTCATTGAGTTTATCATTGATTTCCGTTTTTACTGCTTTTATTTATTAAAAATTTTCATTAACATATCTATGATTCTTATTATTTTTCCGCCATCATTGTCTCTTATTACGAAGACATCGTTCAGCCAAAATTGCTATTTACTTTTCTAATAGTTTCATCACCTTCATTTCTATCGCACCATTCAGGAGAATCACTTGCTATTCACACCTGCCTTGAGTAGGATCTGACGAACCCTCCATTTCCTGCTGCGTGACCTCCCGGGACCACCTCTGATAATTCCTATCGGATCTCGCGTGTAAATACGACCTGTTCACGAGAACAAGAGCCCGTGTACAGCCCGTGTACTGACTTACGACAACCTCTAATCTAAGGACAAGTACAGGGCGTCAGGACTGCATGTGTACGTAGATTCTGGGGAGGTGGTGCTGGGTAAAATATTTGTGAGAGGAGGTCAGGTTTAACTTACGAGGGAAAGAAAGTTGTAAAGGAAATGCAGGTGTCTAGTTCATGGGTCATAACCACGAGGTGGGGAATTAGAGAGTGAAAAAGGACTAGAAATTAACCAAAAGCAAAGTAAAGAGGGGAAAAAAGTTAAATAGAAAGCACTCGTTATTATTATTATTATTATTATTATTATTATTATTATTAATTATTATTATTATTGATTATTATTATTATTATTATTCAGAAGATAAAACTTATGTATATGGAAGAACAAGCCCACCACAGGGGACCCATGGACTTGATATTCAAACTTCCAAAGATTGTTATCATGATTATTATTATTATTGGGCACAATTTTCAGTGTCGAAAATGATAACAATGATTGCAGGTCCACAATAATATCGCATGTGAAGTATATAAAGTCTTTAATAATAAGAGCTTTCGAACCTTGCACCAGGTTCATCCTCACTTGGCTGGATGAACCTGCAGGGTTCGAAAGCTCTTATTATTAAAGACTTTATATACTTCACATGCGATATTATTGTGGACCTGCAATCATTATTATTATTATTATTATTATTATTATTATTATTATTATTATTATTATTATTATTAATTATTATTATGATTATTATTATTATTAGGAAGGAGGCCTTCTCTGAGGGTAGTAGCAATGAATACTATAGCTGTTTCAACGGCATTTAATTTATATAGAATCATCTCAATTCTTCTTACTATCTTTTTCTCGTCAGCATGTAGCTGGTGTAATAGGTTTCCTAAGGACATATAAAGATTTCAGTTGTCTTAGGTTTATTCCTCTAACGTGTCGACAGCGCACAGGCAGTCATCTATGAGAGTATACAGTAAAGTGAATTAAGATACGTTTTACAAGTATTTATAGCAGGCAAGGTCGTGTACAATCGGTGGGCGGGTCGGTAAGCAGGGATGAAGAATTGAGAAGATTCTATATAAATTAAATGCCGTTGAAACAGCTATAGGAAGAACCCTATTCATTTGGAAAAGCCCCCACAGGGGCCACTGACTTGAAATTCAAGCTTCCTAAGAATATTATGGTATTCATTAGGAAGAAGTAAGAGGAGGTAAAGGGAAATACAGAAAGAAAAGATCGCACTTATAAAAAAAGAATGAATAAAGGAATTAATTAATAAAAAGATAAAAATGTATTAAAATGCATCTAGTTATTGGTTCTATCACGAAGTATGAAATCAGAGATTGGAAAAAGGGTAGAAATGCCCTAAAGCAACGTTTGTCTCTCTTGAAGAGTTGTCAAACGCAGACAGGTGAACTTCACCAAGCGACAGGTGAGTTGGGGGTGGCTCCCTGGCTGGCTGTGGGCTAATTCCAGGTGTTACGGAAGAGTAAAAAAAACACCCTCTCCCCCTTTCCTTTTCACGAGGAGCTGGACAGGGAAGGAGATGCAGGAGAGATGGTAGGGGGAAAGAGAAAAGAGTTAGAGGCTGATGCGTAAGTGTCCCTCCCCGCCCAACACCCCCCCCTCCCCCACCCAACCCCCAAAAGAGCGAAGTGGTACTGGGTCCTGCTGCAAAGTTGTGGCTGGGCGTACCGTAATTGGCCAGGTAGTATCTGGTTACTCTTCCTTCTCCAACCACCCCCTGGCCCCCCTTTCACATAACTGGAAAGGGATTCCTTCTGCCTGCCTTCCTTCCTCGCCGCCGAGGTCCCAGGTAAAGTAGCCAGTCCTAAAAGTAGCCATCCGCTATATAGGATCTCCAGGACCATAGGTAGGACTCTCCTCCGCGGCCCATAAGAATGAACTTTCATTGCCCTTAGCTGTCACTGGGGGAAGGACTTCCTTACTTATGTGGGACCCAATTTTTTTTTCTCGGTTAACGGATTGACGGAATGCTGGGATACTTGTAACAGAAGGGCAGGATAAGGCTCTGGAATAATATCCTACTAAGGAGGAGATAGGATGGAGAAGGATAAGAGAACACTAGAAGGGAAAGAAAGGAGAGAGAGAGAGAGAGAGAGAGAGAGAGAGAGAGAGAGAGAGAGAGAGAGAGTTTTACGAAAGATGAAAGAATAAGTCTTGGCGATCGAACGATGATTTCCAAGGGATTTGATGCTCTCTCTCTCTCTCTCTCTCTCTCTCTCTCTCTCTCTCTCTCTCTCTATGTGTGTGTGTGTGTGTGTGTGTGTGTGCGTTTGCTGAAGTTGGCTATCAATAACATACATTTGAAAATGGTTCTGATATGAATTTGAAGATGAAATTTCTCTCTCTCTCTCTCTCTCTCTCTCTGCTTTAGTAGGTGCGAGGAATAAAAGGAACAATTATGTGCGCAAGTAGATTCCTTCCAACCCTTAGAGAGAAACTTCGTAATAGCCGAAAGATAAAGAGAGAGGGAGAGAATTGGTTGGGGAAACTCAAATTCTAATTTTGACCGTCTTCCAGTCACAGGAAAGAGAGAGAGAGAGAGAGAGAGAGAGAGAGAGAGAAGAGAGAGAGAGAGAGAGAGACTCCTATAATGCATAGTATCTGTTATATTATGAAAGAGACTCCTGTAATGCATAGTACCGGATATATTATGAGAGAGAGAGAGAGAGAGAGAGAGAGAGAGAGAGAGAGAGAGAGAGAGAGACACTCATGTAATGCATAGTACCGGATATATTATGAGAGAGACTCCTATAATGCATAGTATCGTTTATATTATGTGAGGGAGACAGACTCCTATAATTCATAGTATCGTTTATATTATAAGAGAGGAGACTTATAATGCATAGTATCTGATATATTATGAGAGAGAGAGACTCCTATAATTCATAGTACCGGATATATTATGAGAGAGAGACTCCTGTAATGCATAATATTGGATATATTATGAGAGAGAGAGAGAGAGAGAGAGAGAGAGAGAGAGAGAGAGAGAGAGAGAGAACAATGCTTAATAAGTTTGAGAGAGAGAGAGAGAGAGAGAGAGAGAGAGAGAGAGAGAGAGAGAGATGAAGACGTCCAATGAAAGGCGATGCCATCTGTTCGGTCAGATGAGTTTGTAAAGCTCCTGTAGGAAAGCAAGACAATCCTACGACGAGTCTCGTCCTCGCTATCAGGACTCGCATCAGCCGAGGATCTCCTGCTCAGGTGAGGCCGATTCCTGCATCGAAGGAGGAGGAGGAGTAGATGAGCCTTCAATCAGAGGATCTCTGATGATGCAGGATATCAAGAGAAGGATTTTCCGCCCGTTGCCTTATCTCACGAGTGGCTTGAGATTAAGGATTTCGTGTGACACGAAACAGGAGGACTTTGTGCTTTGAGAAGGATTCGCAACTTCAGGTATCTCTCTCTCTCTCTCTCTCTCTCTCTCTCTCTCTCTCTCTCTCTCTTCTGTGAATAACAATAAGGATCGGTTATAATTGAATTTGTTATATATTTTTCTTGATAATTGATGAATAGCCCAAGATCATCAGTATGAGAGCTCTCTCTCTCTCTCTCTCTCTCTCTCTCTCTCTCTCTCTCTCTCTCTCTCTCTTCTGTGAATAACAATAAAGATCAGTTGTAGTTGAATTTGTTATATATTTTTCTTGATGACATTTGAAAGCCCAAGATAATCAGTATGAGAGAGAGAGAGAGAGAGAGAGAGAGAGAGAGAGAGAGAGAGAGAGAGAGAGTGTGTGTGTGTGTGTTTGTAACTAGAGATTTCTCATTTTTTAATTGGTGTACTTTCATGTATTTGTAACCCTTTTCCCCTGTAGGATAGTTTCACACGCCTCAACTTTTGTACTTTTCCTTCTCTCAGTCTTTTGAGAGGAGAGAGAGAGAGAGAGAGAGAGAGAGAGAGAGAGAGAGAGAGAGAGAGAGAGAGAGAGATTGGGAAGGGGATAAGGTGATTTATACGAAGAATCATACAATCGTCGTTAAAAGTGAAGTACGTTTTGATCTTTTTGAGATATTCTCTCTCTCTCTCTCTCTCTCTCTCTCTCTCTCTCTCTCTCTCTCTCTCTCTCTCTCCATGGTAAACGGATAGAACTTTCAAGTAAAAGTAGAATTGTTCAGACGTCAATATAAACATGTCAAAACAGTTATCTGTCTTGTCCAGTCTGCTGGTTATCTGAGGTAGCCTATGAAGTCCGGATGCTATAGTATTTCTAGAGTCCAAAACTGGCCTTCTGCCCAACAGACATAATTTGACATTATGAAGTCCAGTTGCTATAGTACTTCTAGAGAGTCCAAAACTTGTAATCTGTCCTACAGACACAATTTGACACATCAGAATCTCGAGGTCATTCGAAAACCTGGTCCTCTGGCGAAGTCCAATCGCTATAATAAACTTGCAAGGTCCAAAATCGGCATTTTGTCCTACAGACATAATTTGATATGTCCTAATTTCGAAGTCACTCGAAAACCTGGTCTTCTGGCGAGACCAGGACCATATGTAACGGTCTTAGACCGACGAGGAGACCGAGAGAAAACGTTTTCTCAGAATCTATTCGAACACCACAGAGTTTCCATGAAAGGGAAAGATGGATTTCGTCGGGGGTATTTGCATCATTGGGCTGCAATATTGCACAACATGTCAATTACGACTCTTTGTGGACGACGTGGGAGAACGGTCGAGGTAGTCTGGCTGCTAAACCTCGAAAGTTCAAATGAGGATGGAATGCGTCGCTGCCCTAAAATAATCCTCCTTGTTTTTTATATTTTAATGAATTACATATATTTTTGACTATTTTCTTTATGACTGATGTCTTCTTTCTGTATTTCCTGTTATTTTCTGTTGATTCGTTCAAATGAACACTAATAATCCTTGGAAGCTTGAATTTCCAGTCAGTGGTCCCAGTGGTGGTTAATCTTCTGAATAATAATAATAATGTGTCGGGATACAAATACCTGGGAATAATGGAAGGAGGGGATATAAAATACCAAGAGATGAAGGACACGATCAGGAAAGAATATATGCAGAGACTCAACCTTACCTTACAGACCTTACATCTTGTTCGGGTTGCCCCAGGTCCCTCAGTGTGAGGCACCTCTAATGTCTACCAGAGAGTTGCTAGTACATCTTCCGGTATATTTTGCATCTTCCAATCTTGGATGGTCTGGGATGCAGCTTAGATATTTGTCAAGCTTATTCTTAAACACATCTACGCTCACTCCTGATATATTCCTCAGATGAGCAGGCAACGCATTGAATAGACGCTGCATTACCGATGCTGGTGCGTAGTGGATTAATGTCCTGTGTGCTTTCCTTATTTTTCCTGGTATAGTTTTGGGCACTATTAATCTACCTCTGATTGACTTTCTGATATTTTTAGCTCCATGATGTTTTCGGCTATTCCTTCTATCTGTTTCCATGCCTGAATTATCATGTAGCGTTCTCTTCTCCTTTCTAGACTATATAATTTTAATGATTGTAGTCTTTCCCAGTAGTCAAGGTCCTTAACTTCTTCTATTCTAGCTGTAAAGGACCTTTGTACACTCTCTATTTGTGCAATATCCTTTTGATAGTGTGGGTACCATATCATATTGCAATATTCAAGTGGACTATGAACATATGTTTTATAAAGCATAATCATGTGTTCAGCTTTTCTTGTTTTGAAGTGCCGTAGCAACATTCCCATTTTTGCATTACATTTTGCCAAATAGAATTGCTATTTCATCAGTTTGATAACATGTTCCTATTCATCATCACACCAAAGTCTTTAACTGCTTCCTTATTTGTGATTGTCGCATTATTAGGTCCCCTATATGCATATAGCTTTCCTTCTCTGTCTCCATAATTATTTGATTCAAATTTATCAGAGTTAAATACCATCATATTTACCTCTGCCCAATCATCTACTTTGTTAAGGTCTCTTTGTAGCGCGTTCCTATCTTCATCACAAGTAATTTCTCTACTTATTCTTGTGTCATTGGCGAAACTACTCACTACCGAGTCCTTAACATTACTGTCTATGTCTGCAATCATAATAACAAACAGTATTGCAGCTAACACCGTACGTTGTGGCACACCGGATATTACCTTAGCTTCATCCGATTTCTCATCGTTTGCAGTAACTATCTGCTTTCTGTTGTGTAAAAATTCTTTTAACCATCTTCCTACTTTATCCACAATATTGTGTTTTCTAATTTTCTTCGCTAATATATTATGGTCTACCTTGTCAAAAGCTTTTGCAAAGTCTAGATAAACCACATCTGTTTCATTTCTGCTTTTCATATTTTTGTATATAATCTCACGTTGGACTAACAGTTGGGTTTGTGTACTTTTTCCGGGTAAGAAACCATGTTGTCCTATATTAAACAAATTATTTTTTATTAAATGTTTCATAATAATTTTCTTCATTACCCTTTCATACACTTTCATAATATGTGATGTTAAACTCACAGGCCTATAATTACTTGCCTCTAGTCTTGATCCACTTTTGAAAGTAGGGGTAATATATGCTAATTTGTGCTCATCATAAATCTTGCCTGTATCTACACTTTGTCTTAATAATATTGCAAATGGCTTTGCGATAGAATGAACTACTTTCTTTAACAAAATAGCAGGAACACCATCAGGCCCTGCAGCAGCTCCATTTTTAATTTCATTAATAGCCTGCACAATATCAGCTTCATTAATATCTATGTCAGCTAAATATTCACTATTTTCATCCCTTACTTCTGTATCATTATCTTCATTATCAATTCTAGGGGTGAATTCTCTCTTATATCGTTCTGCCAATGTGTTGCATATTTCCTTTTTTTCATTTGTTAATCTCCCTTCAATTCTTAGAGGGCCTATTGCTATTCTTCTTTTATTCATCATTTTCGTGTACGAGTATAATAGTTTGGGGTTTTGCTTGATATTTACTAGGGTTTTTTCTTCCAAGTCCCGTTTTTCATTTTCTTTTTATTGTATAATCTTTTGTTATGTATTTTCTACCTTACTTTTTAGTTCTATAACTTTCCATGCATTTTTTTCTTTTGCAAGACCTTTTTCCCACTTTCTGATTTTCTGGAACAAGATCCCTCTGTCTCTTGGTATGCATGACTGATGTTTACTTTTCTTCTTCGGTATATATTTTTCCACTATATTCTCTAATATTTTATATAGTATCTCCGTATATACCCTTATGTCATCACTTACGAAAATGTTATCCCAATCTTTGTTTAATTCTTCATTTATTTCTGCCATTTTTTCCATATATTACTGTAGAAGTTGTATTTCCATATCCTTCCCACTTTTTCATTTCTTGCTTATCTCTGTTTTCACTGCTTTGGAATGGACTGTTAATTCTATGACATTATGGTCTGAAATACTCGTATTATAAACTATTCTTTCTTAACATAATTTCACCTCGTTCACAAATACTAGGTCTAAAGTATTAAAACTTTTCCTTTCTTGTTGGCAGGTGATTTATTTGTTGAATGTTGTATTCTAGTAGCATATCTAATAGCTTTTCGAATTGCCTCTTATCTTCTGCACTACTATTACTTTCTTTTTTATATGTATAAATACAACCACAATCTCCTATTCGTTCTTTCCAGTCCTACGAAAGGAAAGTTAAAGTCCTCCAGATAGGAGACTAGTCCAGTCCTTGTGATTTCTACATATATCATCCAATTTTTCTATTATTAAGTCAAACCCTCCTTAGTATTAGGGGGTCTGTATATTACTATGTTCATTAATTTTTCAGATTCAAATTCTGCCGCTATTAGTTCAACATTCTGAGTACTATATATTTCTCATATTTTTTCCTTTTTTTTGTCTTTCCCCATAGATTTGCGGTTCCCCTTGACCTATTTTTTTCTATATGCTCTATAAGTTTGGAACCCTTTTATTTGATCATCATTCCCAGTCTCTTGGGAATACTAGGTTTCACTTATATTCATTATATCTATTTTCTTTTCAATTTGGGTTAGTATTCTTCTAAGTACTCTATTTTTCTTTTTGAGTTACTCGTGACTAAACCCTGCGCATTCATCACTATGATGTTTGAATGTTTTCTCCTTCATTTAATATGGGTAAAATAATAAGGATTTTTCCCATGTCTCTTTCCTGTTTTGGATGTTGTTCTTTTCTTCATTTCCAGAAATTCTGACATTAAAAATCCAACTTTTCCATAATATTTGATCTTCCTTCATCATAATTATTCATTTTGTGTCTGAATCTGCAATTTTCTCCATATCTGCAATATCCTCTTGCATCATAAAATACAGTTTTCTTATCTCTTGAGTTGTATCTTGGAGCTGATGGTTGGAAATATTTTGGTGACACACCATATCGCGGTGATGGCTCGGTTTTTTCTTTCACCTGATATTCTTTGTTCCTCTCTTGTATTTGCTTTATTTGGTTTTATTATTATTTTGGATTTTATTATTTATTGATTATTTTTTATTTTGAGATTCATGGCTACAGGGTGCATATATTTACATTTTTTGTCGAAACTTACATCCTTTTCCTTTGATTATGGTTTTTGCATATTTTTGGATGTAGATCTCTGCAATCACCTCATAGCCGTCTAGGTATGCACATTTACCATATATTTCATAGTTGTGACATACCTTAGGATGTTTGTAGTAACATCTTTCTCCGAATCTGCAATTGCCTCCTTTCAAAAGGTTGCAGACTTTGTCTTTCTTGTCTATTTTTTCCTCTTTCCCATCATTGTTCAAATCTGGATAGAGCCTCTTCGGGATTTTCTTTTGTGTTGCCATGTCGTAATTTATTTCTTCGTATGTATGCTGTTTGATTGCCTCATATGTAGTATCAATGAGTATCTCTGCATCCATACTTTTATCTTGTTCTTTGTTTTCCTTATTTTTTTCTGTTATTTCAGTTTTGTTTACTTCTCTTCCGTTTTTCCTATTCTTCTTTCTCCTCTCTTCTTCATCCTCAACTATTTGTACATTCAGTCTTGATTTAATAACATTGTCTATCCATGATAGACATGTTGAACAAAATATTCTGGTATCTTTTCTCAAGTCAAAACTCAACGCCTTAAATATGATAAAAGCCATAAACACATGGGCAGTGCCAGTAATCAGATACAGCGCAGAAGTAGTGGAATGGACGAAGGCAGAACTTCACAGCATAGACCAGAAAACGAGGAAACATATGACAATACACAAAGCACTACACCCAAGAGCAAATACGGACAGACTATACATAACACGAAAGGAAGGAGGGAGAGGACTACTAAGTATAGAGGACTGCGTCAACATTGAGAACAGAGCACTGGGGCAATATCTGAAGACCAGTGAAGACGAGTGTCTCAAGAGTGCATGGAAAGAAGGAATGATAAAAGTAGACGAAGACCCAGAAATATACAGAGACAGGAGAAAGACAAGCAGAACAGAGGACTGGCATAACAAACCAATGCACAGACAAAACATGAGACAGACTAAAGAACTAGCCAGCGATGACACGTGGCAAAGGCTACAGAGGGGAGAGCTCAAGGAGGAAACTGAAGGAATGATAACAGCGGGACAAGATCAGGCCCTAAGAACCAGATATGTCCAAAGAACAATAGATGGAAATAACATCTCTCCCATATGTAGGAAGTGCAATACGAAAAATGAAACCATAAACCACATAGCAAGCAAATGCCCGGCACTTGCACAGAACCAGTACAAAAAGAGGCATGATTCAGTAGCAAAAGCCCTCCACTGGAGCCTGTGCAAGAAACACCAGCTACCTTGCAGTAATAGGTGGTATGAACACCAACCTGACGGAGTGATAGAAAACGATAAGGCAAAGATTCTCTGGGACTATGGTATCAGAACAAATACGGTGATACGTGCAAATAGACCAGACGTGACGTTGATTGACAAAATCAAGAAGAAAGTATCACTCATTGATGTCCCAATACCATGGGACACCAGAGTTGAAGAGAAAGAGAGGGAAAAAATGGATAAGTATCAAGACCTGAAAGTAGAAATAAGAAAGGTATGGGATATGCCAGTAGAAATTGTACCCATAATCATAGGAACACTAGGTACGATCCCAAGATCCCTGAAAAGGAATCTAGAAAAACTAGAGGCTGAAGTAGCTCCAGGACTCATGCAGAAGAGTGTGATCCTAGAGACGGCGCACATAGTAAGAAAAGTGATGGACTCCTAAGGAGGCAGGATGCAACCCGGAACCCCACACTAAATACCATCCAGTCGAATTAGAAGACTGATAGAGCAAAAAAAAAAAAAAAAAAAAAAAGAATAATAATAATAATAATAATAATAATAATAATAAATAATAATAATAATAATAATAATAATAATAATAATAATAATAATAATAATAATAATAATGATCTTTGGAAGCTTGAATATCCTCATGAATAGGGTTCATCTTCTGAATATAATACGTAGTAATAAGTGGTACGAACACCAACCTGAAGGCGTGATAGAAAACGATTAGGCAAAGATCCTCTGGGATTATGGTATCAGAACAGATAGGGTGATACGCGCAAATAAACCAGACGTGACGTTGATTGACAAAATCAAGAAGAAAGTATCACTCATTGCTGTCGCAATACCATGGGACACCAGAGTTGAAGAGAAAGAAAGGGAAAAAATGGATAAGTATCAAGACCTGAAAATAGAAATAAGAAAGGTATGGGATATGCCAGTAGAAACTGTACCCATAATCATAGGAACACTAGGTATAATCCCAAGATCCCTGAAAAGGAATCTGGAAAAACTAGAGGGTGAAGTAGCTCCAGGACTCATGCAGAAGAGTGTGATCCTTGAAACGGCGCGCACAGTAAGAAAAGTGATGGACTCCTAAGGAGGCAGGATGCATCCCGGAACCCCACACTAAATACCATCCAGT
The DNA here is from genome assembly GCF_015104395.2 of Macrobrachium nipponense. Classification (NCBI taxonomy): domain Eukaryota; kingdom Metazoa; phylum Arthropoda; class Malacostraca; order Decapoda; family Palaemonidae; genus Macrobrachium; species Macrobrachium nipponense. The sequence goes on along the minus strand of NC_087207.1, from coordinate 19,034,939 downwards.
CGAATTAGAAGACTGTGACAGAGCACAAAAAAAAAAAAAAAAAAAAAAGAATAATAATAATAATAATAATAATAATAATAATAATAATAATAATAATAATAATGGAGCTGGAAGTTACTAACAGGTATCATCAGTGAAAGGCTATACAATTACCTAGAGGAGACAAACACCATCCCCCACCAACAGAAAGGCTGCAGAAGGAAGTGTAGGGGCACAAAAGACCACTCCTGATAGACAAAAGGTCAATGAAGAAACAGTAGGAGAAGGAAAACCAACCTAGCATGGCATGGTAGACATAAGAAAGCCTTCGACATGATACCACACGCATGGCTAATAGAATGCCTGATATATGGGGCAGAGGAAAGCACCATCAGCTTCCTCAAAAATACAATGCGCAACTGGAATACAATACTTACAAGCTCTGGAATAAGGACTAGCAGAGGTTGAATCTACAGGAGAGGGTATCTTCCAGGGCGACTCAACTGGTCCCCTACTACTCTCTTCGTAGTAGCCATGACAAAAGTACTACAGAAGATGGATGCCGGGTATCAACTCAAGAAAAGAGGCAACAGAATCAACCATCTGATGTTCATGGACAACATCAAGTTGTATAGTAAGAGCATGAAGGAAATAGATACCCTAATCCAGACTGTAAGGATTGTATCTGGGGACATCAGGATGGAGTTTGGAATAGAAAAATGCGCCTTAGTCAACATACAAAAAGGCAAAGTAACGAGAACTGAAGGGATAAAGCTACCAGATGGGAGCAACATCAAACACATAGATGAGACAGGATACAAATACCTGGGAATAATGGAAGGAGGGATATAAAACACCAAGAGATGAAGGACACGATCAGGAAAGAATATATGCAAAGACTCAAGGCGATACTCAAGTCAAAACTCAACGCCGGAAATATGATAAAAGCCATAAACACATGGGCAGTGCCAGTAATCAGATACAGCGCAGGAATAGTGGAATGGATGAAGGCAGAACTCCGCAGCATAGATCAGAAAACCAGGAAACATATGACAATACACAAAGCACTACACCCAAGAGCAAATACGGACAGACTATACATAACACGAAAGGAAGGAGGGAGAGGACTGCGTCAACGAGAACAGAGCACTGGGGCAATATCTGAAAACCAGTGAAGACGATTGGCTAAAGAGTGCATGGGAAGAAGGACTAATAAAAGTAAACGAAGACCCAGAAATATACAGAGACAGGAGAATGACAGACAGAACAGAGGACTGGCACAACAAACCAATGCACGGACACTACATGAGACAGACTATAGAACTAGCCAGCGATGACACATGGCAATGGCTACAGAGGGGAGAGCTAAAGAAGGAAACTGAAGGAATGATGACAGCGGCACAAGATCAGGCCCAAAGAACTAGATACATACGTTCAAAGAACGATAGACGGAAATAACATCTCTCCCATATGTAGGAAGTGCAATACGAAAAATGAAACCATAAACCACATAGCAAGCGAATGGCCGGCACTTGCACAGAACCAGTACAAAAAGAGGCATGATTCAGTGGCAAAAGCCCTCCACTGGAGCCTGTGCAAGAAACATCAGCTACCTTGCAGTAATATGTGGTACAAGCACCAACCTGAAGGAGTGATAGAAAACGATCAGGCAAAGATCCTCTGGGACTATGGTATCAGAACGGATAGGGTGATACGTGTAACAGACCACTACTGACGTTGATTGCAAGTCAAGAAAGTATCACTCATTGATGTCGCAAAACCAGGACTCATGCAGAAGAGTGTGATTCCTAGAAACGGCACACACGTAAGAAAAGTGATGGACTCCTAAGGAGGCAGGATGCAACCCGGAACCCCACACTATAAATACCACCCAGTCGAATTGGAGGACTGTGATAGAGCAAAAAAAAAAAAAAAAAAAATAAATAAAAAATAAAAAATAATAATAATAATCATCTTTGGAAGCTTGAATATCCCCATGAATAGGGTTCATCTTCTGGATATAATACGTAGTAATAAGTGGTACGAACACCAACCTAAAGGCGTAATAGAAAACGATCAGGCAAAGCTCATCTGGGATTATGGTATCAGAACAGATAGGGTGATACGCGCAAATAAACCAGACGTGACGTTGATTGACAAAATCAAGAAGAAAGTATCACTCATTGATGTTGCAATACCATGGGACACCAGAATTGAAGAGAAAGACAGGGAAAAAATGGATAAGTATCAAGACCTGAAAATAGAAATTAGAAGGATATGGGATATGCCAGTGGAAATTGTACCCATAATCATAGGAACACTAGGCACGATCCCAAGATCCCTGAAAAGGAATCTGGAAAAACTAGAGGGTGAAGTAGCTCCAGGACTCATGCAGAAGAGTGTGATCCTTGAAACTGCGCACATAGTAAGAAAAGTGATGGACTCCTAAGGAGGCAGGATGCAACCCGGAACCCCACAATATAAATACCACCCAGTCCAATTGGAGGACTGTGATAAAAAAAAAATAATAACAACAACATTTGAATGACCTAACAGATCCCAGTGCTTGGCCTCTGGCCTAAACTCTATTATATTCTATTCCATTTCATTTGCTGGATCATCTATATATATTGATTATAATGAATACTTTTATATTAGGGTTAATCATTTTATGGCTCATTTTGTAATAACTCATTCTCTTAGATGTTATCAGGCAGT
>NC_087207.1:19027242-19029742 GCF_015104395.2 Macrobrachium nipponense | reverse complement strand
TTGTAATTTTGTCTAAGAAATTTATCCAGTAAATAGGAGTGAAAGTACGTCTTGCCTAAATGTTCTATAATTTTGTGTAATAAATTTAAACTGTAAATGTTGATATATATTTGTCAAATTCTTTTTTTTTTTTTTTTAGTCGGATTTCTGAAAAGGTTAAACCCTATAGAATTTTGAGTAGAAAAATTTCCCGTGACGCAGAATCTCTCTCTCTCTCTCTCTCTCTCTCTCTCCTCATCCCTCTCTCTCTCTCTCTCTCTCTCTAAAAAAATAAGGGAAATTCACTTTTGGAATTAGATCTTCAAGAATTCCAGAACACGCACAATGAGATTCTCTCTCTCTCTCTCTCTCTCTCTCTCTCTCTCTCTCTCTCTCTCTCTCTCTCTAAAAAAAAATAAGGGAAATTCACTTTTAGAATTAGATCTTCAAGAATTCTAGCACACGCACAATGAGACTCTCTCTCTCTCTCTCTCTCTCTCTCTTACCATAAAAAACAACGCCTTAAGAATTATTTTTATTTCCTTTTAGTTTTTCTCCCTAACAGATCTCGCGTTACTCAGGTTAAGAACCGGGTTTTTTTTTTTTTTTTTTTTTTTTTTTTTTATAATTCTTCGTCGTCATTTTTGCCAAAGGAGGAGGAGAGGAGGAGGAGGAGGAGGAGGGAGGAGGAGGAACAACAACAACAAGAACGGGTTAAGGCCTTCCAGATGATTATGATAATGAATGAAGGGTGAACAGGCTTTAGCCTCCTCCCATTCATTTCTCCGTTTGCGATGGTGAGAGAGAGAGAGAGAGAGAGAGAGAGAGAGAGAGAGAGAGAGAGAGAGAGATATGCATTGGAGTTGCAATGGTTATAATATAGGGACGATTATCATGTAGAGTCAAAGGAGAGAGAGAAAAAGAGAGAGGGGGGAGGGTTGCTAATAATACACTGAATTGCAGCTGCAACCAAGTACTGGAGAGAGAGAGAGAGAGAGAGAGAGAGAGAGAGAGAGAGAGAGAGAGAGAGATAAATGTCCTGAAGTTACGGAGATTTTTAAGGAGAACGTGAGAGATAAAAAAAAGTTGCAGCGATTATCAGGCAGAGTCGAGAGAGAGAGGGGGAGAAAAAGAGAGAAAGAGATTAAAATGTACTGAAGTTGCAGCTGTTATTATGTAGAATAGAGAGAGAGAGAGAGAGAGAGAGAGAGAGAGAGAGAGAGAGAGAGAGAGAGAGAGAGAGAGTGAGTGAGTGAGAGAGAGAGCATGAGTACGTGTTTAACTTCTGCTAATTATCCCCTTACTTATTGAGGTAAACAGAGCAATATTGAAATTTTTTTCTCTCTTTCTCTATCTCTCTCAAACATACAGATATTCCTTAACTTTCAACTGTTAATTAAGCAGCGTAGCGTTAAAAGTGATAATAATAAGAATTGTGCTCCTAGAAACAGCGAACATGTGAGAAAAATGGTCCTCTAAGGAGGCAAGATGCATCTCGGAACCCTACACTATAAAAACAACGCAGTCGAATAGGATGACTGTGATAGATACAAAATAATAATAATAATAATTGAAACAGGTAGAACACCCTCTTATAAACAATGTGAGTTAGTAATAATAATAATAATAATAATAATAATAATAATAATAATAATAATAATAACAATAATAATAATAATATGTAGATAGAAGACCCTCTTTAAGCACATAATATTAATAACAACAACATAACAGATTGAAATCTCCTATGCCAAGTGCCTTAGAATATAGATTCAGCTATAAAAAAGTATAAGTCCCAAACTAATTCGTTCAGATATTTCTAGGAGAGCCTAATGTTTTGGCATGTGAAGGGGGAATATATTAGCAGATAGCGTGTCTGTATTTTGTGTGTTTTGTGTTTGTGTTTTAAAATGCTGTCACGTATCTCGTCATAGCCCAAAAGGTCGACTCCATTTGCCTGCGATGTGATGTTACTTTGCCAAACGCTCTCGAACGCCAGGTATATATCCACCCACGAAATATATATTCCAAGGGAAGTAGGGAGCGAGGGAGCAGGGGTAAGGTCGTAACAATAACCAGACCTCTCCTCTTCCTACTCTCAGAAAATGAAAATCCATTTTCCAACTCGCAGAAGAAGGAGTAGGAAATAGCTGGATCATTTTTACACTAGTTATGGAAAAAGGTCACCCCATTATCCTATTTATGAGGGACTGGGGGTATGGAGACCGTGGACCGAACGGAGAGAGAGAGAGAGAGAGAGGGAGGGAGGGCAGGAGGAGGGAAAAAGGTAGATGATGAGAACCACCATAAGGAAAGGAGGAACAAAGAGAGAGAGAGAGAGAGAGAGAGAGAGAGAGAGAGAGAGAGAGAGAGAGTTACAAGGATGTCTCAAAGACTTATTAGTTCATCCGAGGAGAGAGAGAGAGAGAGAAGGGAAAAAGGTAGATGATGACACCACCATAAGGAAAGGAGAAACAGAGAGAGAGAGAGAGAGAGAGAGAGAGAGAGAGAGAGAGAGAGA
>NC_087207.1:19019742-19022242 GCF_015104395.2 Macrobrachium nipponense | reverse complement strand
GCTCCCAATCCTAGTTCTGTTAGTATTACTACTGTTATTAATTCCGCGAATTTCACCATTATCATTTCTGTTAAAAAGATTACTACACTTATTTATATTATTTCTATTTTTACGTCAAGTTATTCTACAACTGTCATTAATATTGCTTCCTAAGACTTTCCCTCTAACATAAGGTGGCGACCCAACGTCCATTTCCTTCTAGTTCGGAGCTGGTAGTATCAAAGGCCGTATGAACGCGGCCAAGATGCGCTGTCATTTGTAGGGTATTAAAGTGGGAACAGTGAATTCGTGATTTATTTAATGGCTCCGGTACTCATTGTTGCCCCCCAACACCTCTCTCTCTCTCTCTCTCTCTCTCTCTCTCTCTCTCTAGCATAGATACAAAACTCGTAAGCGAATGATTTGAAATCCAGTCATATATAGCACAAGGAAAATACGTGTTCATGATCATGGTTTATTAACTACAAAAGCTCAAATTATTATTATTATTATTATTATTATTATTATTATTATTATTATTATTATTATTATTATTATTATTATTATTATGGAAACAAAAATTCAAAGAAATATATCATGACGATTGTAAGAAAACCGACTCTGGTCATTTAAATTCCGGGACCTTTGATTTTCCTTCGTGTCTATTACTGATTTCCTCTTGTTTTTATGACTTCCGCCTTTTTCATGGCACCCATCTTACCACTCCTACTCCAAAGTACACATCCTCGGTTCTTTTATTTCTTTAATCTACTCCCCTCACGTCTGCCAATCTACTCCTCTCTACTCCACATGAGTTTTCTTTCCTGGTGAATACCCCTCTCTCATCCTCACTCCTCACTTCATCCCAAAACGAGGCCCACTCCCTTGACTCCAGCCAATCTGCTCCTACTCCGTGACGACTTCCAATCTCCACATAAAATCTAGTTCCCTAAACTACTCCGCTTTCACGACCCGCCTTCCCCCAAATTACCACTCCCCTACTCCTGATATCTACTCCTCATGCCCACTCCTCCTAATCTCTCATTCCTCATTCCTCACATAGGGTCGCCGTTCCTGTCCTCCTAACAGTGTCCCCTGTACCGTAATAATGGCCACGGGCCCTCGGGCAAAAAACATTGGAATGGTGTGTGTGTGTGTGTGTATGTGTGGCTTTTTTGACGCTCCGTATCAAAAGGAGAAAGGACAGATTTGATAGAATGCCTTTTAGCGGGTTGATTGTGTTTGTGTGTTTGGTTGAGAGAGAGAGAGAGAGAGAGAGAGAGAGAGAGAGAGAGAGAGAGAGAGATTCTACCAGTGTATTATTGAGAAAGCGACGATGAGTTTATGAAAGCATTTGTGTGCGTGATTAAAAATTGTCCTCAAATGTGTGTGTGTGTGTGTGTGTGTGTGTGAGAGAGAGAGAGAGAGAGAGAGAGAGAGAGAGAGAGAGAGAGAGAGAGAGAAGTAATCCTAAGCAAAACAGAATGTTGATTTAAGAATTACAAAATGAAAATCAGTGCTAATTAATTTGGTATTTATTTATAAATAAAACTCACTGTTGATTTAGTGTCACCGAAGTACAAGATTGTTTATAAAGAAGTTAAAAGTCATCACAAACAAAGCTAAAATCTGATGGAATGGCGTGAAAGATAAATTAGCGAGACCTTACCTTACCTTACAGACCTTACATCTTGTTCGGGTTGCCCCAGGTCCCTCAGTGTGAGGCACCTCTAATGTCTACCAGAGAGTTGCTAGTACATCTTCCGGTATATTTTGCATCTTCCAATCTTGGATGGTCTGGGATGCAGTTTAGATATTTGTCGAGCTTATTCTTAAACACATCTACGCTCATCCTGATATATTCCCTCAGATGAGCTGGCAACGCATTGAATAGACGCTGCATTATCGATGCTGGTGCGTAGTGGATTAATGTCCTGTGTGCTTTCCTTATTTTTCCTGGTATAATTTTGGGCACTATTAATCTACCTCTGCTTGCTCTTTCTGATATTTTTAGTTCCATGATATTTTCTCGCTATTCCTTCTATCTGTTTCCATGCCTGAATTATCATGTAGCGTTCTCTTCTCCTTTCTAGACTATATATTTTAATTTTTAAGAATTGTAGTCTTTCCCAGTAGTCTAGGTCCTTAACTTCTTCTATTCTAGCTGTAAAGGACCTTTGTCCACTCTCTATTTGTGCAATATCCTTTTGATAGTGTGGGTACCATATCATATTGCAATATTCAAGTGGACTACGAACATATGTTTTATAAAGCATAATCATGTGTTCAGCTTTTCTTGTTTTGAAGTGCCGTAACACAACATTCCCATTTTTGCTTTACATTTTGCCAACAGAGTTGCTTATTTGATCATTGCATAACATGTTCCTATTCATCATCACACCAAGGTCTTTAACTGCTTTCCTTATTTGTGATGGTCTCATTATTAGGTCCCTTATATGCATATAGCTTTCTTTCTCTCTGTCCATAATTTATTGATTCAAATTTATCAGAGTTAAATACC
>NC_087207.1:19009742-19014742 GCF_015104395.2 Macrobrachium nipponense | reverse complement strand
TTGTTAAATTGCAGCCCTCTAGTCTCAGTAGTTTGTATTTTATAAAGGTTAAATTTATCCCCAATCGTGCGTCTGACAACGATATAGGCCAACCCACCACCGGGCCCTGATTAAAGTTTCCTGGGCCGCGGCTCATACAGCGTTATACCGAGAACACCGAAAAATTTATCTATTTTCGATGGGCCTTGATTAAACGAAGTGCAGGAAACTCAATTGCGACGAAGAAACTTCGGCGCGATTTTTTAACTTGTTTACTTTCGTTTCCATGTCAGCACTGAATGACCTCATAGATCCCAGCGCTTGCCATTTGGCTTAAATGTTACTTTAGAGTCACTTTGTTGTACATCTTTTATTTCACTCTGGCATTGTTTATGGAATTAAATGTTGGTCAATAATAAGTTTTAACAATTCACAACAAAACCTGTAGAACGATCGAGCGATGATTCCGTACGTATGAGCATGTAGACAAATTGATAGAGAGAGAGAGAGAGAGAGAGAGAGAGAGAGAGAGAGAGAGAGAGAGAGCCTTAAAGCAAAGTATCTAAGTGAAACAATTTTAGGTTATATGTAATGTACGTATGCATATACATATGTATATATATGTGTGTGTTTATATAATATGTATATACATAGATACATACATTACTTGTATGTGTGTGTATAGAGAGAGAGAGAGAGAGAGAGAGAGAGAGAGAGACTGAGAGCGAGAGGAGAGAGAGAGGCGCAAATGCCACGGTTTGACCATAAACATGGGTGTAAATAACATGCGACAATATCTTTTCCTCTCTCGAATCAAGGTAAAAATATTTACGGTACGTCTCTCTCTCTCTCTCTCTCTCTCTCTCTCTCTCTCTCTCTCTCTCTCATACACACCACACACGAGATATTTATAGACAAGGAAACATCACACATAAAAAAACAAATATAATCATGCAAACAACCTTGCAAACCTCCTCTCTCTCTCTCTCCTCTCTCTCTCTCTCTCTCTCTCTCTCTCTCGTTACGCATAAAGAAGCAAAACACAACATATAGGCAGCCTTGCACATCTTCCCTTCCCCCCACCCCCTTCCTCTCTCTCTCTCTCTCTCTCTCTCTCTCTCTCTCATGAGCCTTTTAACAGTAGATGTTATGGACAGAGAAGCACAAACTCAAACATATAAATAGCTAAATAACCTTGCACGCTTCCCCATATCTCTCTCTCTCTCTCTCTCTCTCTCTCTCTCTCTCTCTCTCTCTCTCTCTCATTGGGATTCTCCTAGTATCCTACAGGATCCTTAACGGAGTCCTGCCAACTGCCAATTGACTCCTGTTAAGGACTTCGTCTGACCGTTTCCTATCTGCTGCTCTTCTTCAGCCTTGAGGATTGGGTGTGATTGGTGGCTTTTACTCCGAGCCCTAGAGTTCTGTTTGTTTGTTTGTTTATTTATGAAGTATGTATTAAATATGAATATATATGTGTATATGTATATGAATTTTTATCACATCACCGTGATTCATATACATGCATTAAGCTACAAATGTCCTTTAATATCTAATTCGCTCTACCTCGGAATTAATATATTTACATATTATGTTAACCGAAAGGGAATTTTTTAGTTGATAATACTTTCCTCCTCTCGTGAATTCGAACCAGCGCACAGGGGAGAAATCAGGACTTCAGTGACGTCTTTACCGACTCGGCCAAGGTAGAGCGAATTGAATATTAAGGGTCATTTGTAGTTCAATGCTTATATATAATACATATACATGTGTGTGTGTTTGTGTACACAGACACGCACGCACGCACGCACGCACGCACGCACACACACATATATATATGTATATATATATATATATATATATATATATATGTATATATGTATATATATATATATATATATATATATATATATGTATATATATATATATATATATATATATTATATATATATATATATATATATATATATATATATATATATATATATATAAACTTTACATTGACCTGACTTTTTCCACTAAATATTCAAGTCATTTTCATTTTCTTGACACTGACTCAATTTCTCCCATAAAAAGTCCAAGTCAGTTATTTTCTGGAACCAGATTTGACTTCTTCCACAAAAGTTCAAGTCAGTCCATATTTTCTCGAAACTGACTTTACTTTTCCCACAAAAATTGAATTCAGTTCTTATTTTCATGAGACTTGACTTCTTCCAGACACATTTCAAGTTTTCTTCACATTGGTGTGACTCCTTCAAAAGATAATTCAAATTAATTTTTTTTTATTGAGATCAATTTGACTTTTTTCATAAAAACCTCAAGGCCCAAAGACCAAAATTAGGTCTTAGGTGTTCAATAATAGGGGCCAAATTCCACCTTATCATCAATATAATTTCTAGAATTCCCAGAAAGTGTATACCAGGCAAAGATGACGAGAGGCGAGACTCTCCTCCAGTTCTGCTACAAAAACAATAATGCTCTAATTCAAGGCCACAGGCTCCGAATTCCAGAGGCGTCCCAGCGCCAAGGGACAGTTTTGTATTTAAATAAAATTCCAGCAACAATAAAAAACCTAAGGTGAACTCGAGGGGCCTCCTTAAACATCCATAAAAGAGAGTCTTATAAAACTTTTAAGTTTTTTTTTTATCCTATGCAAACGGGGGCGTCCACTTCTACTTTCTCTTTTTATCCGAAAAAAAGTAGAACACCTGAAGGTCACATGAGCTGGCCAGGGTTGGCCCTTTCCAGAGACTGGGATGGATATCCAGAGCATCAGGAGGGCGAAACGTAAGACCCTCGTTGGCTTTGACGCTTGGGGATTGGTCAACGCCTTGCCTCCGGTTTTTTTTGCTGGACCAAATCTCGGGAGACGCTCCCGGTTAGATGAGATAAGACGACTTTTTCCTAAGAATCTCTTGATTCTTTCTTTTTTTTGAACCTCTTTCTTTGGCGTGTGACCTTCGCTCTTCCAGTAAAAGAGAGCGCGGGGAGTGGCTTCTCTCCCGAGGGGTGAAATTCCAGGTAGAATAAAATAGCTGAAAGATTTAGAGGGAAAAAAGACGGGTAAAAATGTCGGAACAAGTTGTAAGATGGTGCGCCAAATACTTCAGCAGTAGCGATGTGCAGTTAATTAACTTGTCTCAGAATTAACGAGCACCTGATTATCAGTCACTAACTCATGTACCCCAAATATCCTTCCCAAGCCGAATAATAATCGATAAAAAATTATAAACAATATTAAACAAAATGCCGAACAGGTTGTAAGATGTGCGCAAAATGCTTAAGCAGTAGCAATGTATAATTAATTAACTTTTCTCGATATTTCCAAGCATCTTTTGCTTATCAGTCACTAACTCACGCCCCTTTATGTCGAATATATATCCTTTGTAATCTTCTAAGTCGAATAATAATCTATGAAAAAACTGTAGACGATATTTAACAAAACAGACCACCATGCATCGACCTGTAAGTTGCACGCTAAAAAACGGGATTCCTCACTACTTGTTTATGGTAATGTGCACATGCGTGCAACTGATGCAAATTCGTTGGATGATTGTGGTGGACGCCGCGACTTGTTCGGTTTTCCTTTCATTCAACGAAAGGGAAATTCTGTTTAAGAAAAATGTCAAAATGATCTTCTATTACTACCTTTAATACAACTATTCATTTACTTGTGTGTGGAACAGCATCCAGGAGGATGTCGTGCTACTGGAACTTCAGAATTTCAAGCGAAGATGCGATGCATTATTACCCTAATGCTATTCTCCTTCTATTTTCATATATTTTTATCTATTAATATATTAGTTTATTTTTTTCTGTCCGTTTTTTCTTTTACCTTCTCTTACTTCTTCCTAATGAACACCATATTCTGTGGAAGCTTGAGTTTCAAGTCAGTGCCCCCTGAGGGCTTGCTTCATATGAATGGGTGTCATCTTTTAAATAATAATAAGTAATAAGAATGAACTAATTCAATAATAATAATAATAATGAATAACTAATAATAATAATAATAATCATAAATCATAAGCAGAATCACAAAAGTAATCATAACAATAAATCAATAATAATAAGAATAATAATAATAAATAATAATAATAATAATAATAATAATAATAATACTTTTCCTTCCATTCGTACGATATTTCTTTACATTCATGACTGTCATTAATATAAAACCCATCTGTTAATGTCAAGAGTTCATTGACGAAAACATGTCCTGGATACCAATTTAAAATAATGATGTTTTATAGTCGTTTCTTATCTTATTGCATGCAAATCATCCAAACACCCTTCATATTAACTTTTCAGATAGATATATGTAGTCTACTGGTAATTTTTTTTACCAGATACGTTTGTAAATGCAATCACCACAAGTCCCTCTTAACTTCTCGATTTCTTCACACTCTTTGGATACGATTGTCACTACAAAGCCTTTAGATCCAAATGCAAGAATTGGAAGAAATTCTGACGTCCTTAGCAGGATTCGAACCCGCATCCACAGTATCAGAACGAAGTCACATTAATAGTCGCATGGGTTAAATATTTATTTCTTGGGATGTTGTCATGTTTCTTGAATCTCAAAATCGAATATTTTACCATTCTCCTGCCGAAGGTAAAAGCATGAAATACTTTTTATACCCCTGTTAATAAAAAGAAAATATCTTCTTGGGCCTCACCCTGGCTTCAAAATGTCGTGCAGAAAAATATTTGCATATATAAATCAGACGATTATCTCATCAGCTCATCAAATATTAGCATGCGAGCTATCTCGTTCTCATATAGAATTTAGTAAAAATATTCCCGGACCTTTAGTGCTCAGGTTGACTTTAATAAATGGTCATAACGCGTGAAGGAACTTAGGTGCACTTATGTTTTTATTTTTTGCGTAATATTCTGCATCCAGGTAGCTGGAACATACACGAAAACATATTCTAATATTCTCAAGCCTCTGGCGTTATTAATTAGCAAAAATCAGGCACCAGGCAACTGGGCAAGCAGCTCATTAACCAAGTAATGCTTGG
>NC_087207.1:18992242-19004742 GCF_015104395.2 Macrobrachium nipponense | reverse complement strand
GCATCGTCGTCTGTACAATGTATAAAAATCATATAACAGAAAAAAACTAAACACGTAAAAAACTAATAAAAAAAAAAAGACCCCAGAACACGTTCCTTAGGAACACCAAACGAGATTTATAGGTCTAGGCTTGGCTCAATAAAACTGCCATAAACAACGGCAACGCTCCGTAGAGGGTCACTTGATAAATCTGTGAATGAAATCGAGTATGGAGCCGTACAACACCTAAGTCACGAAGCCTCAGTGGAGGAGATTTATGGTCTACTGACTCAAAGAAAGCGCTCAGATCAATAAGAACGAGTCGGTGCTTATATCTGGTATCAAGGTTGTATAGAATAAAAACGGTACTACTGGTACTCCATTGTTTGCTGGCCGTAAGGAAGTGTTTTTTTCTGAATTATATAAATGTTATCAGTTGCTTTTAAAAGTATATTAACAGAGTTTTCAGCTGTCTTACAGAATTTGTTTGGTAATAATGGGAACATTTTACCTTCAGATCCCGCAACTAACTTGTTGGACAGGGCATTTTAATTTGAAACACAGCAAATAAGACCAAGTGTTTTTTCTTCTCTCCTCTCTCTCTCTCTCCATATTCGTGCACTCTTATTTACTTCATTGCGACTCATAGCACAGTTCTGGTAGCGAAGTAATGTGCTATTTCGTTTGTTGACTAGGTCTAAATATTTAGTCAAAGATAGCCTTGGCACGTTGAGAGTTTATTTGTGATCTTATTCTTCGTGGGATGTCAGTCAGAATTAATATGTGACGTCTTTGTAGATATACAATATGGTTTTATTATTCCACTACTTGGGCTACTCTTGAGCGCCGTAGGATATAAATAGACACATTAATTTAAACGCATGAGCTCAGACAATTGTAAATTTACACTCGTGGGATGCTATTTATCTGTTTATTCATGAATCTCTCAATGAAGCAGACTCTACGAGTTTTTTTAGAAGTCTGTGTTTACCAATTCATTCTGCTCTATTACCCATAAAGAATCCATAAAGACATTGGCTCGGAACCAGACGAATCCATTTATCTATTTGTACGAAACTGACAGAATCTTAGAATATCCATATTATGCAGATAAAATGCGCAGAATCCTCCTTTTACAAAAACAAACATTGTGATAAGCATTTTTACCTAAACCACCCTCTTTTAAATTCTTTGGGTGTTTCCACGGTAATGCTGAGGTATTATTATTATTATTATTATTATTATTATTATTATTATTATTATTATTATTATTAATTATATTGAGCTGTCTTTTGGGAAGTGTCATTTTTCGTTCAAAATCGAGTATTTTGAGGCCAAGACGCTTCCTAGGAGACGAACCCTGCTCATATGGAAGAAGCCCATAGGAGCCATTGACTTGAAATTCAAACTTTCAAAGAAATAACAGAAGGTAATAGGAAATACAGAAAGAAGAGATCAATTAATAAAGGAGAAAAATGAATTAACAAATCAGTAAATATATAGATAAGAATGTAAGCGAATGATTAACATTACAAGGAGAACTGCTTGAGGGTAGTAATGCTTTTCATCTTCGCTAGAATTTCTGAGGTTCCAATGGACTATGTAATGTTGCCCTGCAAAATTAGGTCAGTTTAACCATAGGCTTATTGAAGTCAAAGGTCAATGACGTTTACAGTTAAATCTCTGTTGTTGGAACTCTGTTGTTAGAAGACTGGCGATGCCTATTTGGCATGACACGCTGTGTTATGCCATGAGCCTCCCTCCTCTTCAAATGGATTCGAAAGGCTCCCTTAAATGGTATACAGTCTCTCTCTCTCTCTCTCTCTCTCGCTGGTATCTAATGTACAGCCTTAGGATGTGCAAAGATAAGTAGTTATTGCTGTCTCTGTCCATACCTTTGTATTTGCTAAGTAAATCCTCTCTCTCTCTCTCTCTCTCTCTCTCTCTCTCTCTCTCTCTCTCTCTCTCTCTCTCTCCTCTTCTTCTTCGTCTATTCGTCTATCTACCTGGCATATATATTTTGGGATTTGCGAAGACAGTTACTCTCTCTCTCTCTCTCTCTCTCTCTCTCTCTCTCTCTCTCTCTTCCTGACTGTCTTCACTAACTGAACACTGCATTATTTCAAATGATTTTCGTTAATCAGAACAGTTAGGATTCTCGCCTGCACAAGTTCAATTCCTAAGAGCCGGAAAAAACCTGAGACGTCACAACTAAGTGTTGAGAGTTTCAACAAACAAGAAATTTTAGCCCAACGCTTGAACGCAGTAAACGTTGCCTTTCGTTTGAACGCAAATGAACCCAAAGATTAACGCGCAGTACCCAAATGCTAATTTAAGAAATTGAAAAAACCTTAAGTTTGTCTGAACGCCAATGGAGCTAAACATAAATCATTATTTTTCAAATCACTAAACGCAGAAAGAGGTGCCTTTAGTCTGAACGCTAGTGGAATCCTCCCCATGTCCCAGGAATTTCATATAAAAAGACACATTAAAAAAAAATAAAAAAAAGTGTCTAGTCTGAACGCAATTGTAACCCAGACATAAACACGCCATTTCCCAAACCCTAAACGCAGAAACATATGAAATAGGTGCCTTTAGCCTGAACGCGATGGGAGCCCAAAGACAAGAAGTCTTTCCGAAAACCTTAAACCCAGAAATAAAACGGTGCCTTTATTTTGTGATTAGAACCCTTAGATTCTACCGAAACATTTATAAGAAGTAAAAACTTAGGTATATCTGAATGCATAATCGCATTCTTCCCAAAACCTTAAACGCAGAAAGCGGTATCTCTATAAGTCTGAACGCCAGTGGAATCTTGTCCCAGACATCCCGCATAGAGAGACACTGGACATAGACCAGCAGCACTATTCCACAAGGCCTTCTAGGTCGACCTGTTAACTCTGCATTATAATACTCCTTCCACTTTTCCTTCTTCCTTCCACACTTAACCCCTCCAAGGCCTTCTTGCCCAACCTGATCCAGTCAGTGGTGAGCACGAAAATGTCCTTGTTAGCAATTACAGAAGGGACATTGACGAAAGCTGTTTCGTGCCGTTTGGGGGAGATTATAGTCGGGAGGTACAGTAAATTGTCTTGGATGGGTAAGAGTGAAGAGTTTGGTTTAAAGGATTTTGTATATATATATTTTTTTGCGTAATTTTTTATATAAAGCCTACTTGAATAAGCAGGTATAAATGGGAAAAGTTTTGCTATTATTATTATTATTATTATTATTATTATTATTATTATTATTATTATTATTATTATTATTATTATTATTATTATTATTATTTTCTTTTTCATTTTCTAATTTGTTATTATACAGTACGCTTGAGTGAACATATAAAATATGGAATATTATTATTATTATTATTATTATTATTATTATTATTATTATTATTATTATTATTATTATTATTATTATTATTATTATCCAAAAATAGCACCCATTTGTATGAAAGAAGCAAGAGGTACAAGGCCCATAAGTTTGAAAAAGATTATAAGGAAAAAGGAAATTAATGAATATACTTAAAACAAACAAATATAAGCTGAGAAGAAAATTTAAGATTATACAGTTCACAACGAATAGCAGCAGCTGAAGTAGAGAGCCAACTAGTAGTCGGAAAGGAGAATTGAACGGTGACAGAAAGAATCTGTGCGCAAATTTCGTTAAATTTATAGTCAAAACCTTTTTGTTCTTAATGTTTTACCTGAGAATGTCTAGCAAAAATTTGATGAAGACAGGGCCAATTAGGTTTTAAAATCGTACGTTCCATACTGGAAACTAAGAAATGTTATACTATTATCAGAACTCGGGTTAAATTGAAATCATGTATGGAGGTATGCACAATGTAATTCATCAAGTAAAATATTTTATACGTTGTATCTCTCTCTAGATCTTTGGCTGAAACCCTTATGGACAAGTCAACAGACTAATAAACCCAAGAGTTCTCCAAAGGGAAATCAGCAAGCGCGCGCGTGCGTGTACGCACACATACAGAGAGAGAGAGAGAGAGAGAGAGAGAGAGAGAGAGAGAGAGAGAGAAAAGCTAATAGGAAAAGGAGATAAATAATTACATCTGAGGGAACAGAAAATATACACCTGAAATTCAGATGTCAGCAGAGAGCAGGAATGAGTTTGCTCCTCTCTTAAATATTCAGAGATCAGAGGAATCCAAAACTTCCCTGGGCAAAGTATTCCTCATTTCTAGCTGTAGACAAGAGAATACTTTTACTAGCAAACTGAGTTGATTTAAACCTGATATTAGAACATGACACTACATTTTTGCACCAGCAAAACTAGACTTTATTACGATTACAATGGCATGACTTTGATATCTTCATTATTTTACGTTTAACGACTCCCAAACTCAGTCCTGTATTTAAGCTCGGTTACAAATATATATAGTATACACACACACACACACACACACACACACACACACACATATATATATATATATATATATATATATATATATATATATATATATATATATACATATGGATGTCTTTTACTGTAATACCACAGTATATATGAAGATAATAGGCCCTAATACACTATTTGAACGTTTAAATAGTGTTTTATGGGCCTTTTACCTTCACCACACACACACACACACACACAAGGACACACACACACATCATATATATATATATATATATAGTAGATATATATATATATACATATATATATATATATATATATATATATATATATATATTATATATATATACATATATATATATTTATGATATATATGCAATTTCCTTGTTTACTACTAACCGTAAGTATTTCAGTGGAGGTGAAACGAATCTATGACCACAATTTTCCTAGTTTCGTAATACGCATTCTCGCTTTAGATATAAATAATGAATATATCTTCGTATCTGGGACAACGAGTAAGCCGAGATAGGGCCCTCGGGATGACGTGGAATTCGAGCCAATTTTTCCTTCATGTCTATATGTGACTAATGATCTTTAATCCATCGGATGAATCAAGTCATTTCTGCTTTGAATAATAATTGATATAATATAATTAATAAATTTTATTGTTTTTATTTACGTTAAAATGAGAAACTTGCCGTGCGTATATTCCCTGGTAAAAGGAGACAGTAATTGAAAGTCTTAGTAGCAGGAAAAGTTCCTGTAGAAGGCGCAGAGGAAGGAGGAGGAGGAAGATGAGTCCAAGAAGGAAGGAAGGATCTCCCTCTGGAGGGCTGAAGAAGGATGGGGATTGGGGAGGGATGGGGGGAGGGAAAGGAAGGGCATGTGGTAAGTAGCGACGAGGACGCGCGCATCTACAAGTGGCTGGTTGGTTTCAGGTCCCAGGAACGGGTCCTTTAGCAGGACGCAGGAGGTTGTTGTCGCAACTTTCACTGACGTGCCTCCAGGGAGGAGATGAGTGAGGCAAGTCACTCCTACTACTACTCCTCCTGCCTCTCCTAACAAGTCCTCCTCTTTTTGTGTATGAGCGTTTCCGACCACCTGGAATGACCAAAAGGGATTATGTTTGCTTCTTCGTAGTTGCGACTGTGTGTGTGCCAAGGAACAGGTGTCCTTTCTCCTCCTCCTCCTTCCACTCGAACGATGTAACTTGAAAACGACTAATCGCCCGGAAAGACTTCAATTCGGCTCTTCAGTCAGTGCCCAGTGACTTTTTGACGTGCCTGGCTAACGTACAAATCAAGTCGTAAGGCTGGAAAGAAGTTGTGAGCGCGTATACTTTCCAATAGCTCACAAGGGCGACCCGCTAAGGGAAGATGCGCCAGGCCCAGGCGGCATCCCAACTTTCCCGCGGCCCGACAGCGACTGCTCTGGCGAGTGGTCACTTGCTATTCACCTCTCGTTCAGTGGCTGCCTCGGGGTGAAGATGCACCGCCTACCCACATTAACCAGCCAATCACGCTCTGCCTTCCAGTTCTTCTGTCACCGAAAACGAGTTTAAGAAGTTTTTTATGTTCGCGTTCGATTAAGGACATGACGTTAATTCGCGCGAGTTTAATCCGCGCTAATTGGTGCAATTTGCATCCAGGGTCTTTTTTTCTGCGAAAAGAGCGTCTTCCGTCGGGGCAGATGATGCCGAAGAAGATCGATCCCGTTCGAAAAGGAATCAACCCTTCGCCCTACCTTCTTCCCCATCAGGACCTGTCCGATCGGAACTCCCTCGCGCGCGCTGGGTCGTAGTGGGGTCATCCCAGGAACTAGATAGACTTCCAGACTTCCAGGGACTGCTGCAAAGGCCGAGTTGCGATCCGCTCGCTCGCTCGCTCAAAAGCCCAGGCTACGTGCGACGGAATGTGTCCTGCCTTTCTTGCGCGTCCGTCCGCGAACGACTGCTACTACTTCTGACGAAGGCTCAGTGAGAAGGAATGGTGTGTCCTCTGAAAAGTGGTCCCGGTAACCTATAGCAGTTCTTCGCTACTTCACTCGATTACCTGAACTGTGCCTATATAAGGATAATGATCGATATTTAAAGAAGACTTTGTAGAAAAGAAAAAGGAAAACAAATTAACAGAATTATTAATGAGCCTCTTTGTGAATCTGACGTAAGGTGAGAGAATTCTCCAGAGGTGACTCAAGTGATATTTATCAAGATTTAAAGAAGAAGAATTTGTAGAAAGAAAATAAAACCTTTTAACAGAATTCGTATATCAGTAACGCCCCCGTTTGTGAATCTGACGTAAGGTGAGACACTTCAAGCCCAGGGCTACGGGTGGTGCCTCAAGTGCTTTACGTATCATTGATTGCGTTCGAACGCAATGATTTCCGTTTTCCAGCAGTGCATTTCCTGAAAGATCACTGGAATAAACCTGTGTTTTCGGTGCGCTATGAGGTGGGAATGATTGACACGCAGAAATACTTTATGAAGCTCAGACACTTTTCGTGTGAGATTCCCGAGAGCGAGTGATGGAAATTGTCTGGTAGTGTGACCACCTAGAAAAAAAGTTTCCTGTGGGTCGTAATCGTCTGGGATTTGTAACCTCCCAAAGTAAAAATTCCTGAGGGTCGTAGTCGTCTGGAATTTGTGACCTCCCAAAGTAAAGTGTCCTGAGGGTCGTAATCGTCTGGGATTTGTGACCTCCCGAAGTAAAGTTTCCTGAGGGTCGTAATCGTCTGGGATTTGTGACCTCCTCCCAAAACACAGTTTCCTTAAAAAGTCGAAATAAATCAGTGATGACGCATCACGTTTCAGAGTGACTCAGTATGGAATCCCTGGTAGACAAATGCAGCAGCGGTTTATTAGTGGCGTCTCCCCACCACGGTATCATGTACAGCAAGATGCTCTGTAAACTGGACAACCCGAAGAGCGTAGATAGCAGAGCTTCACCCCCTCACCCTCCTCCCGCTGCCACGCCTTCTTCGACGCCCTCGCTAGTGGATCGTTCCCCAAGTATGACGCCCATATCGACATTGAACCGCTCATCCTCATCCTCGCCCAGTGCCACCCCATCGTATGCCTACGCCCTTAGCGTGACGCCCTCTGCTGTTGCAGCTGCTGCTTCTGGCGCAGGGGGTACTGTTCTCCTCTCGCGCCCTTCGAGTGGGAGCTCGCCCAAAGCGATGACTCGTTCGCCGAGTGTTACTCCGACGCTACCTGCCTCCTCCCCGAGTGTGACCCCCAACCTCTCCCTCCAACACCTGCCACTCCACCACCACCACCACCATCACCAACACCATCACCTCCAACTCCCTTCGTCATCCCCGAGTGTGACATCTTCCTCCTCCTCCTCTTCCAACTCCTCTTCCAACTCTTTCACTTGCGAGTCTCCCAAGAAACAGTTGCTTCCGGCTCTGGGGTTGGCCCAAGAAGACTCAATCAAGGTAAGTTGAGAACCGAAAGTCTTTAGATTGAAATTGCTACCTTAATGCTATTCACCTCGTATTTTAATGCATTTTTTGTCTTTTTATTAATTTATCAATTTTTCACCCTTTTTTTTTAATTAGGCGAGATCTCTTCTTTCTGCACGTCCCTTTACCTCCTCTTACTTCTCCTTAATGAACACCTTACTTAATGGTGTAATGTTATCGGTTCGTTCTTATATTTGATATCTGGGATCATTCATTTTCTTGATGAGGGAAGGGATGCTCATGAAAAGGATGAACTAACATGTCATTTTGGATGTAGAATGTGCTCTCTCTCTCTCTCTCTCTCTCTCTCTCTCTCTCTCTCTCTCTCTCTCTCTCTTTTGTATGATGTATTTTTCATACATACGTATAAAGAGTAACTTAAACATATATATAGTATACACACAGACTATAAGGCCTACTCATTTGGAAAGATTTAAGAAAAAAGCAAGGCAAATTTTCTTTATTATAATATACAAGCATCGGTTTCTATACTCACAAACTAATACGACGAGGAAAATCGTGAACTTTTGACCACCTACAATAAGTCTTTCTTTTCGTGGGCTAATTACCGGGACTACTATAATATTGTAATATTTCGAATTTTAGTGTGAAGGCAGTAATTAAATAATTATCGGAGCACTGATTGCTTATAATTTATTGGTCACGTTATAATTTATGGGTAATTAGCGAGTTTATTTTAAAGTAGAATTAATTACAGCTTATTCACTCTTATAAAGAAGGCCTTGTTATCTAAATATTAGCATTATTACGCCTTACAAACATTTCACACTCGCTTACAAGGCAGAAAACATTTAGAAATAATAATTTAATTTTCACTGCATCCATAGTTTTAGGGCAACGCACCGCTACCCTTTTGAAGTTAATTTCTGTAAACCTATAGTGTAATTCTATACAGAGTTATGTAGGTATTTGTATTTGATTTAACTCTAAAGATACCGTGAAGATGAACCCTGTAGCTGGATGTAAATGAGGATTTTGTAATATCTTTGGATAATATTATGATGTTTCTTAATTTCTAGCCTAAAGTATTAGAAACTAAGGAAGTTCAATAACCCTACAGTGTAATTCTATAGTTTTGTAGATTTTTTTATTTGTTTTAGCTAAAGGTACCATGAAGGTGAACTCTGTAGGTGGATAAGTCATACAAAAGATTTATTTAGGATATTTTAACATTTTTAGATAATATTGTAACATTATTAGGAAATGAGGAAGTTAATTTCAAAACCAACAGAGTAATGCTAAACCGGGTTTGTGTAGACTTTTGTAGTTCTTTCATCTCTAAAGATACTGTGAAAGGTAACTTTGTGGCTGGATCAGCCATGGAAAAGTCTTATAAATAAGGATATTGTAACAATTTTTGGACAATATCGCAACGTTTCTTATATCTCTTGACGCGCCACGCGTACTTTATTGCGCATCTGCCATCTATGGTAGGCGAGCTGCTTCGTAAAAAGTATTGTATTACTGAAGTACAGGAAAGGTGCCCTAGAATGAAAGCCTTCTTCTTCTTCTCTTCTTCTTCTTTCTTCTTCTTCTTCTTCTTCTTAGGCAAGTGCCCTCTGTTGTTAAGGGTGTATTTATTCTGGTTAACTTATCATTACAGTATTCATTATTATACATTCCGCTTCAGTAAACAGAAACAAATGAGGGGCACTATTATTATTATTATAAATAATCCAGTTGAATAAACTGATGCAATCGGATGAAAATATTATTATTATTATTATATTATTATTATTATTATTATTATTATTATTATTAATTATTATTCCACAGAACTCATACGTTCTACAAGGTCTGTAGTAATACTCGTATGCAACAGGGTCGAGACGGCAAGTTTCTCTACAAAAGACGTTACGTATTGTCCCTAAGAAGCTCGGACCAATATCTCTCTGTATGGCTGGAAAATTAATACATGAACACATATTGCATTTGATAATATATAGATTATATTTTCG
The DNA here is from genome assembly GCF_015104395.2 of Macrobrachium nipponense. NCBI lineage: Eukaryota > Metazoa > Arthropoda > Malacostraca > Decapoda > Palaemonidae > Macrobrachium > Macrobrachium nipponense. The sequence continues at coordinate 18,994,933 of NC_087207.1, read as the reverse complement.
TTATTGCTCGGAAAATCCATACAGGAATTGTATACCACTGAATTAAAACATATGTTCCACTTTTATCTCTTAGTTAATCCGTACAAAATTGAAAGCTAACTCGCTATGACTAAGCATAAATAAAGGCCCATTTTCTCTTGGCAATTTCAACAGCTGTTATCAGGCGTTTAATGATGCTTTAACCGATTGTACTTTCTCGTTGGCTAATTTTGATTCAGCACCAAAACTGCCGTAGTCCAAAGTCCTAATCATTAATCTGTTAATCTTAAATTTGTCAATCCTCAATCAGCCAATCCTTCGCCAATCCTAAATCCGTAATCCAAACATAAATCCGCTAATCCTAAATTCGCTATTCCTGAAACGGCAGTCATAAATTGGCATATAATCAATCAATCCGCCAATCCTCCACCAATCCTGAATCCGCAGTCCAAACATAATTCCATCAATCCTAAATTCGCCAATCATAAATCCGCCATTCCTCAGTTCGCCAGTGATAAAAAATCCGCCAATCCTAAATACACCAATCCTTCCCCAATCTTAAATCGGGCAATCCTAACCGTTAATTCGGAATCCTAATCCTAAATTCGCTAATACTAAATACGCCGACCCTACGTTCACCAATCCTAAAAAAGCTAATCCTAAATCCTAAATGCTAGATTCGCAAATCCTTCGTCAATCCTAGTCATAAATCTTCAACCCTAACGTTAAATTCGTCAATCTTAAACCGCCAATCCTAAATTCGGTAATCCTAACTCCGCCAGTTCTAAGGCGTCAATCCTAAATCCGCGAATCCTTCGCCAGTCATAAATCCGCAATCCTAATCGTAAATCCACCAACCCTAAATTCGCTAATCCTAAATCCGCGATCCTAATCCTTAATTCGCCAATCTTAAATCCTAAATGCGCCAATATTAAATCCACCAGTCCTATATTCGCCAATCATAAATCAACCAATCCTAAATTCGCTAATCCTGATTCCGCCAATCCTTCGCCAATCTTAAATCCACAATACTAATCTTGATTCCACCAATCCTGGTTCTGTCAATCCTTCGCCAATTCTAATCCTAAATCCACCAAACATAAATTCGCTAATCCTAAATTCGCCAATCTTAAATCCGCCAAAAATCCTTCGCCTATCCTTACTCAATCCAAATTCCGCCAATCCTTCGTCAATCCTGAATCCACCAATCCTTCGCCAATGCTAATCCTAAATCCTCCGCATTAAGGTCTGGCCAATTCCGGCGTAGTCCCGTGTTCCATAAATCCTCAGATTTTATTATAAGCAGCCCTGTGCATCTCGGAAGGCCGACATCATTTGTATTCAAGCGAGGCCTTTCAATAAATTTCATTTCTGGTGCCTTCGAGTACCTGCTAGATGCAGGGAAATCTCTCTCTCTCTCTCTCTCTCTCTCTCTCTCTCTCTCTCTCTCTCTCTCTCTCTCTCTCAAGATTTTGTACACAGATAAGTATAAAGTACATATTTTTTTTATTCGCGTTTAATTGGAAAATGTATTACAAATCGCTGAAATCACTTCTCTCTCTCTCTCTCTCTCTCTCTCTCTCTCTCTGAAGATTGTGTACTATGTACACAAATAAGTATAAGTACTTTTTTTCATTCGCGTTTAATTGGAAAACCACGAAACACTGCAACCCACCTCTTTCTCTCTCTCTCTCTCTCTCTCTCTCTCTCTCTCTCTCTCTGAAGCACATTAATGTACAGCAAATTATATATATCTTGTTTTTTATTGCTGTCGCATCAATGACGTTTATTTCCTCCATGAATATTCCTCCCTTACTGAGGAAATTCGAGCTCGTCGGCTTCTAAAAGAAATTATATTTATATGACTGACGAAGCGTTCTTAAGAGGTTTTCGTATGAAGAAATATATAACTTTGATTCTGCCCGCTGTTTAAGCTGAGTACCTACGTCCGGGAACGAGTTGGTATGTTAAATTAATTATTTGTTATAGCGGTGTTTTTTTTTTTTTTTTTTTTTTTTTTGCCAACGGCTGCTTTCTTATTACTTTCACCTCTGGGCGAATAAATGCTCGCTAGAAAGCCCGTTAAGAAAAGCGAAGTGACGCTAGTTAGCTCCGGCCGCGACCTAAATGCAATGAAATCATGACTTGGCCGGAACTATAAAATGTCGAATATATTTGCGAAGGGACAAGATATGGCCTATTTGCCGAAATTAATGTGTAAATAAATAGATGCGCGTGTAAGCGAATATGTAAATAAATAAATAGGTAAATAGGCTTAATTATTCAGTAAAAAAAAATCACTGTTTTCTGATATTAATAACAGCTACTTTTCACGAAAATTGTAAAAAATTAAGACAAGATAATATTGTATTTTTTTTTTAAGATTTATTTTCGTATGTTATTATCATACATACTTAAATCAGTGGTAATTAAGAGTTGTTGATCAGTCTTCTTCGTCTTTGTGTGTGTGTGTGTGTGTGTGTGTGTGTGTGTGTGTGTGTGTGAGAGAGAGAGAGAGAGAGAGACGGCATCATTTTGGCTAAATGAGCTATTTTAATTTCATTTTTTATTTATAAAAAGTACCCCGATTTTTATTTTATTATTCAATACCAGATCACAAACGCGGCTGTAGTATTAAGCCTGTAATATTTTGAACTGATTATTGAACTTTTTAATGGAAACAACAGTAAGAATTATTATTATTATTGATTA
>NC_087207.1:18982242-18987242 GCF_015104395.2 Macrobrachium nipponense | reverse complement strand
AACTGGCACTATAAGAGAGAGAGAGAGAGAGAGAGAGAGAGAGAGAGAGAGAGAGAGAGAGAGAGAGAGAGATATCTAGTGGCGCATTTCAGTAGCGCTTTGAGTTTTAAGCTTAAGGAAAATATTTTAAAATTCATCTCGCTTAAGTTTCGTGTAGCCTACAAATACAGCATTGAAAAACTGCAGCTGTCAATCCTTAAACCCTCCCTCAAACACCTTATGTCAAAGATTACATAAGTAATCCCGTCTTTTAAATCGCAGGTAGACATGGCAAATCTCGGCTCCCTCGAATACTGATGAAACGAAGCACCTGGAAAGACCGTCTATATCCCACGTAAAAAAAAAAAAAAAAAAAAATCGATGGCGTGTGCCACCTGCTATAATGATTTATGTCTCCGGATGCCTCATCCATCAATGTATCAAAGATGAAGGATGTGAGGAAAGAAAGCGTCTTGCTAAGTCATAGGTCTAACTTGAAGGCGAAGGTATATTGGGTTGCTTAGGGCTATAGGATACGGTTTCTCTCTCGGTCTCTCTCTCTCTCTCTCTCTCTCTCTCTCTCTCTCTCTCTCTCTCTCTCTCTTCTATCATAGTGCCAGTCTTATGTGTATCTCTCTCTCTCTCTCTCTCTCTCTCTCTCTCTCTTCTGTTATACATGTATATATATAAGCATTTACATGTGTATGAGTTATAACCATATATATATATATATATATATATATATATATATATATATATTTATATAATGTATGTATGTATATGTGTGTGTTTATGTATATATATATATATATATATATATATAATATATATATATATATATATATATATATTTTCATAAACACACACACACGTTTGTGTGTGTGTGTAAATTAACACCAGTGAAATATCTTTCTCAGACTTGCTGTTTTTTAAGCTTGTTTCCCAAACAGACCCCCCTCTTCTCGTCTCTCTCTCTCTCTCTCTCTCTCTCTCTCTCTCTCTCTCTCTCTCTCTCTCTCTCTCGCTCTCTCTCATCCTGAGACGCGAGAAAGCAGCAATATAAGCGATAGAAATCGCCGTCTCCACAGACCGAGGCCGAGCATCAGCATCGTCCAGAAAGCTTCCCCCGAGAGAAAAACATCTGGGCGAGCTCTCAACCTCGCCATTAAAAGCAAGGCAAAGCGAACAAGCGGAGAGGATACTTTTTCATTCAGCTCGTATAACTTCCCTCTCTTGAATTATTAATGCCGTGGTTTCCGCGCCATCGTCCCGTTGCCAAAATGGTTGGTAGAAGATTCGTTGGCTCGAGGTTGATGTTTGGTAGGGAGATGAGAGGAAATTGGAGCGACATTCCAGAAGGGAGTGGACGATTGGGATTGTTTGGAAAGGGGCCTTCCTCCACTGCTTTACTGACCCATAAAACAAAGGCTTCGGGCCGATTTTAATAGAATTAGGCTGTAGGGACTCTCTCTCTCATCTCCTATCTCTCCTCTGGGTTTTTTTTTTGGGGGCATTTGGCGGGCATTTCTAAGAGGTTTATATATAATAGTTATATATATATATTATATAATATATATATATATATAATAAATTATATATATATATATCCTATATCTATATATATATAGTAATATATCTATAATATAATATATTATATATAGCTAATTATATAGATAGATATAAGATATAGAATATAATATATTATATATATATAGATATATAATATATCTATATATAATATATATAATAATTAATATATATAGGTGTTGTTGTTTGTGTGGTGTCCCACGCATGCATATCCATGTACTAAAACTCACACTCCCTACCAGTTCATTTAGATGTTTATAATCTAAGCGCACTACTTAATAAAATAAGTATTCGGCAGCACTAAGGTCTTTTCCATATTTCACGGGAGGGGGGGGGCTTTTGTTTTGGTTGTGGTACCTCTCCCTCCCCTCACCCGCCCACCTCCCATGCACTTTAAGTACACTTGTCGCACCCCCCATCCTACCCCCTCCCCCGGTCGTGGGTATGGGAGGGGCACATACCCATCCACTCGCGGGCAGCACTCAGATTTAAGGTAACTGGGTGGGTAAGGCCGGTGTTGTAGCCATAGTAGCGGTATGGGTAGAGAGAGAGAGAGAGAGAGAAGAGTGAGAAGAGAGAGAGACGAATGATGAGAGAGAGCAGGAGGAGGCACATGTTCGGAGCTCGTGTTGCTAAAAGCCGTCAGTTCATATTTTGTAAAAGGGCTGATAAGATCTGGCCAGGTCACACCGTTCACCGTGGTATTACTTGATAACGCGTAAGTGGCGTCGGATTGCAGGTCTGAGGGGGTTCCCCCCCTTCCCCGAAGTAGAGCAGAATTCTTCGTGGGGTGGTTGGTTGTTACTTAAAGACTTGTGCTGGACTCGCCTTGAAGGGGATGCAAAATGTTGATAAAAATAATGGAAGGAAAATAATGACCAGGTCTAAATGTGAGCATAAGTACTGATGGATACTTTTTTTTAACCAAGGCTGGGAGGGAATGTACATATTACTTGAATATTATTGTTTATGGAGCGTCGGTATAAATAACGATGGGAAATCTTTACTTGAGCTGTGTTGGAATGTGAACATAACTTTAAGAATTACTGTTTAAGGGATTTCAGCATGAATACAGATGAAAACATCTTCACTAGGGCTGGAAAGAGATGTAAGAATTATTTTGAAATATTTGCTGAGGTTGTGTATGAATATTTCTAAAAAAATTCAAATTGAATTTTATTTTTTTACTGAAATGTCGATATTAATAGAGATGAAATATCTTTATTGGTGCGGGGATGGAATATAAATATTGTTTCAAAATATTTATTTGATCTTAATGTAAATATTTCTGAAACATGATGTTCACTCTAGTTAAAGTTAATATAGATATTGTTTAAGAATCTTTACTTTTACTATGAGGGAATGTAAGTATTAATGAAAATTAATATATATATATATATATATATATATATGTAGATATATAGTATATATATATATAATATATATATTAGATATTATATATAATATAATAAATGTAATGTGTGTCTGTTGTATATATAGAATATATATATATATATATATATATAGATATATATAATATATTATATATATATATATATATATTATATATTATACTATATATATAATATATATATATATAAATATATAATATATTTAAAAAAAAAAAAAAAAAAAATAAAGAATATATAAATTATATATAATAGAATGGTAATGTGTGTCTGTATAATATAATTTAGATATTTATATATATATATTATATATATATATATATATTATAATATATAATATATAATTAATTGGTGCTTTAATCAGTTTGGTGGGTCCGTGATTTTATGTTTCCCTTTGTGTATAGTTCTGTTTCACCATATATACATATATAATAAATATATATTATATATGTATGTATGTAATGTATGTATGTATGTATGGTATCTATGTATGTTATGTATAATATATATATATATATATATTATATTATATATATATATATAATTAAATTAAATATATATATATATATATATATATATATAGATATATATATATAATATATTAATATTATTTATCATATATAATATATATATTATATTTATAGTATATATATATTTATATATTATACTATATAGTTAGATATATATATATATATATATTATTATATAGATATATATAATATACTATATAAGGTAAATTAAAATCACAAACCCACAACCAATGATAAAAGCCACAAATTGACAAGAATTGTGTACAAGGAGTAACCCCCTCCATAAAAAGCGGGAGTAGGGGCTATATTTATTTATACCATGAGCCCACATGCCAACAGAGGAACCGATGAGGTATTCCCCCAAAAAGAAAGGAACGTGCCCTCAGAAGGCACAGCCGGACAGACAGGACTTGTACCGTAGTCAAGTTCCTGTCCGCAAATTAAACATTAGACCCGTCATTCATATCCTGTTCATGATTGCAAAGAAGGAGAAGGAGGAGAAGAAGAATAAGAATAATGATAATAAGGAGAGGGGATGAGGCCCTTCATTCATTTCCTGTCCATTGGTCAAACGAATGCAAGAAAATGAGGAAAGTAAAAAAGAAAAAGAAGAGTATAAAGAAGTTGAATAACTTTCCATGCCCAGCTAAACAAACCGTCAGATTCCAAGAAGAAATAAGTGAATAATTTCCTTAATTTAAAATCAAAACCATCAAATGGAAATGGAATAATAATGATAATAAATGAAGGAAAGAAGAAGGAAAAAAAGAATTTGGAAAGAAAATTAAATTTCCGGTAAGAGTAACAAACCGCCAAGCTGAGTAGGAATAATAATAATAATGATAAGAACAAGAAGAGATGATGAATAATTTCACTAAGAGCAAAACCATCAAATCGAGATAGAATAATAATGATAATAATGAAGAAGAAGAAGAAGAAGAAGAAAAAGAATAGGAAGAAAATAATTTCCCTAAGAGTAAAACCGACAAGCTGAGTAGGAATAATAATAATAGTAATAATAATAAATAATAAACTAATCTAAAGTCAATAATAATAATAAAGAAGAAGAAGAAGAAGAAGATAAGATGATCAATGATGAATAACTTTCCCACCCCAAGCCAAAACCCAGTTTTCCAAACCAGACCCGAACGACTCCCAACAGTTGCCTTCTATCTCGTCCATTCTCGTCCCTAACAGAAGACTCGAGAAGCGTATCTTCAGCATATTACTTAAACCTAACCAAGCATAGTCGACGAGAAGGGAAGAAGAGAAAAAGGAAAAAAGATGCCAATAATTAATGACAAACTACCCTTCTTTTTCTTCTTCTTTTCTTCTTCTTCTTCTTCTGGATGTGACGGCGGCTAACTCTTTCCATTCTGGCTTTTATTGTGTCGGCATATTTCAGGAGCGGAAGCTTTTTTCTGGTCAGGTTACCTGTAGTAGTGGTTGTACTAGTAGAGGTTATGAGGAACCAGAGAGAGAGAGGAGAGAAGAG
>NC_087207.1:18959742-18979742 GCF_015104395.2 Macrobrachium nipponense | reverse complement strand
TCTCTCTCTCTCTCTCTCCTTCTCCTTCTCAAGCTCTTTTTCCACCGTCGGCAGCTGCGATATTTTCCTTGTGGAAGCAGATTCAGAAGCGAGATATCCCCCGAAGCTCACATGTTTTAATGCTCCTCTCCTTATCGCGGGGGCCGACCCTTACGCGCCATTTTCGAGATACTTTCAGCGTCACTTCGTCCCTTTACGCGACGTTGCGCTCGAGGACGAGATGAAGTGACCGTTTTTTTTTTTTTTTTTCGGTTTTCGTTCGCGGTATTTCGTCCCGAAAAGCGACTATTCGGAGTTCCTTGTTTTGGCGCCTTTCCTGAATCGTTTTGGCCATTCACCGTTCCAACACTCTTCCATTTCAATTAAATTGACATCCAGTCATTCATCACCTTCATAAAATCGTTCCAATACTCTTTTGTTTTTCTTAGATTCACATCCAGTTATTCACACTCCCAAAATGGTTCCAATACCCTTTCGTTTTTATTTATTTCATATATAGTGATTACCTTCTTGATGAGATTGTTCTAATACTCTTTCGTTTTAATCAAATTCCCATCCAGTCATTCATCATCTTCATAAAATCGCTCCAATACCCTTTTGTTTTACTTAAATTCAGAGACAGATATTCATATTCTTCCTAAAATGGTTCCGATACACTGTCGTTTTAATTAAAATCGCCAATAGTAATTCACCTTCTTCATGAGATCGTTCTAATACTCTTTCGTTTTAATCAAATTCCCATCCAGTCATTCACCTTCACTATAAAATGGTTCAAATGCACTTACGTTTTACTTAGATTCATATCCAGTTATTTATATTCTTCACAAAATAGTTCCAGTGTGCTTTCGTTTTACTTTGAGTTCACATTCAGTCATTCATCTTCATAAAATGATTCCATTACTCTTTGGGTTTCTTTAAATTCCCAACCAGTCATTCACCTTCTTCATAAATGGTTCCAAAACTCATTTGTTTAATTAAAATTTCCATCTTGTCATTAATTTCTTCAGAAGTTGGTTCCTTTTCTATTTTGTTTTGTTTTGTGGACTAGATATTCACTGCGTCTTCTATATTTTTCTTCTTTAAAAGCTTTCTTATCCTTTCTGGGACGCATTCTGTATTTCCTAAATCATTTTCTGCCTCCTTCTTCTTCTTCTTCTTCTTCTTCTTCTTCTTCTTCTTCTCAAACGCTTTCTTCCTTCTTTCACTCTCCACTTTCGCCAGCTTATCCCCAAATACCTTCATTAAATCCTTGCCACCTTTTAAATGGCTACTCCAAAAAGACGAGTATCGTTCGCTACGATAAGTTCCCCAGTGAAAAGGATATAGGCCAGCCCTCATTCCTGCTCCTGCCTTTTTTATACTTTTTTCAACCTCCTTATTCTCTTCTTTTTTTTGGCCTGAACAGTGTTACTAGGCCTATAAAAGTTAAAGGAACACGCAATAAAATGCCCTTTCTCGGACGGGGCTCGGTAGGTCCTTCAATAGACCTAGTGGCCCAGTATGGCTTGTTGAAGATCCTATAATTGTCTCCTTAGGGTGGCCGTTCCTAAGGCAAAGCCTGACTGCTACTACTACTACTACTACTACCACTAATACTAAGACTAAATACGATCGGACCCTCTCTCCTCCAGAAGGTGAGAGGAATCGAACGCCATTAAGGCAATAAATGCTTGAAGGAGATTTGAAAAAAGAAAAAATAGAAAAACCGAATGAGGGAAGTGGAAAACAGCCAATAAAAATAGGGGAAAGGGAGAAGAGAATCACCTCTTAATTAAATTAGAAAGGACGACGGTCTTTTAATAGGTATTCTAGACACGTACGTCTGAGGCGGTTACACTAAGCCTGGGTCTAGAACTCTAAGACAGCCATAGGTACTCTGGTCGGTGTCAGCTCAGACATAAAATCTTTTCTACGATCATTTTACGTTAGGCAATTTGGGAGTTTATAATCTCGGGTGATGATACAGATTTAGATGAAGTCGTATTTACAAAAGGGACTTGATTCCAAGTTTATTAGTGAGATAACTTTCGTAAGAAAGTAAGAGCGTAGTGTGGTTGCTATCAGGTCAACGTAATATACAAGGAATTACATTTCAAATACGAGATTCTTGTTGTTAATACAATCAAACAACGATTTTTTAACAGCTACATCAAAAATACATACATGGATCATATATATATATATATATATATATATATATATATATATAATATATACTATAATAGATAGTATGTATATATATATATATATATATATATATATATATATATATAGATATATTATATATATATATAATAATATATTTACATATTATACACACACACATATATAACTATATATATTTATTTATGTATTTATTCACTTGTTTACTTATATCAGTCAGTGCCCTTTCTCATAGAGAGAGAGAGAGAGAGAGAGAGAGAGAGAGAGAGAGAGAGAGAGAGAGGCGAGAGATTTTACGTGATGACAAACGGCCTTATCACCGTTAGGAGTGAAAAATGAGCAATTTCTGGACAACCGCTGACATCAACATAATAAAACCTTGCGGTTATTTTAGAAAGGTCGTTTTTACATTCGTGTTCTTTTTGTATGTTCCGAATCTCTTTAATTGTTATGATAATATATATATATATATATATATATATTATATATATATTATATATATATATATATATATAATTTAGGTATGTATATGTATATACTCGTGTTTTTATTACCTTTTTAGTATTTTCGTAGTTTATCTACTATTATGAAACTCAATTTTGTGTATTTCATGCGAGATAAAACATTTATTATTATTATTATTTATTATTTTTTTTTTTTTAATTTTTTATTTATTTTTTTTTTTTTTTTTTTTTTTTTTTTTGCTCTATCACAGTCCTCCAATTCGACTGGGTGGTATTTATAGTGTGGGGTTCCGGGTTGCATCCTGCCTCCTATAGGGTCCATTATTCTTATATTATTATATTATTATTATTATTATTATTATTATTATTATTATTATATAAATTAAGAAATATGCAAAGGAAGAACAAAATCAATGGAGAGAGAGAGAGAGAGAGAGAGAGAGAGAGAGAGAGAGAGAGAGAGGTGTAACAGGACAGTGTACTCGGAAGATTCATGTGAGGTTTCTGTCAGGGCTCCTCGTAGGGGGTTTGGTTCCTGAAGAGTCTGGGCGAGATTGCCTAAAACGGTTTCCCCTTCCCTTCCACTCCTTCCATCCCCTCCCCCTCTTCCACCCCTTCTTCCGCGGTCCTGACGTGGAACAATTCAGAGGAAAACGACTGGAATCTCTTTTTGACATTACAAGGGTTTTTCTTTAATTTTATCCGTATTTTTACTTTATCTTTTATCTTATTCTAGTTTTGTTTTATGGTCAGTCTGTGTTGATGGTTTATTACGAGTTCGGTTTAATTTTTGGTTTAAGTTTTTTTTTTTTGTTTTTATTTTTTTTTTTGAAATTTTTAAAACTAATTTACAAATTATTTTTACGACATTACAAGGTTTTTTATTATTTTTTTTTTTTTTTTTTTTTTTTATTGGAAACTTACGGCAGGTTCAGTTGTGGTCATCTTTGTTGACGGTTTAGTACGTGTTCGGTTTAATTTTTGCTTTGATATTTTTTCATATATTTCTTAAAGATAATATACTGATTTTTTAACTAGGGTTATGTGGTGTTTTATCAATCGAATTATTTCATTTTTTAATCTTTAGCAGATATCTTGATTTTTTTTTTAGAAGATTGGTGTTATTATTATTTTTTTTGTAGTTGTTTTTATTGTAGTGTTTACGAGTTCACGTAAAAATGATATTGATTTTTTTTTTACAGATTTCCGTGGCCGTTCTTCATATCTTGATTTCCAATTTTATTTTTTCTCTGATATTTTCATTTCGTGTTTAGTAATTTATTGTTATGCTCACTTTATGGATTTTGAATTTGGTAACATGTATGTGCGTGTGTATCTATTTTTTTTAGATTGTTGTTTATTGCTTATTTGCCCAAATACTTATCCTGTTGTAGATAATGATTATAATCACAACCTTTCATTCGTTTCATTGAAATGTATTTCTTGAAAGTTTTCCTCATTCAGTGATAATTACTTATCATTATCAATTAACTCAGTCATTCCAATTTATTCATTTGTAACATTGTTATCTATAATTCAAAGTGTTCATCTTCCCATGGTAAAATGCAATGTATACATTTTATTCTATGTACAATAATATTCTCCATCGTTTCTCCTGTGTCAGCCCCTCTCTCACACAGCTTTGTGACAGAACATAACGTTTATGGTGTCGTCGGGACTTACGGTCTCGACTCTCTCCTGTATTACCGTTGTATATGATGCTTTTTTTTTCTTTTAGTCTAATCTACTTCGCACTGAAAGTAGGTCGGGCGAAAGACGGAATGTTAAAACCGTAGAATGTTTTGAACCCGTAATTTATTAGCAAGTATTATGAACGCTTCGTGTATTTTTCTTCATAATGAATGGGATGAGAGTGTGTAAACGATATATGAAGCATATTTAATAAAAACAAACACACACACAACCTGGTGATAACAGAGCAAGACTGTGGTTTATCTTTAGAGGGAAAATGAAACAAATGTACTTATGTGGTATAAATTTTTGTAGAAATAAAACAAAAACTGAAGTGTAGAACAATATGTTTTAATTCATTTCTAAATCTTCAATTGCTGAAATGCAACAGCCTCTGGCTTTATCGAAAGCGTGTTCAGTACGTGCAAATTTTTTAAATATTAATTGGTTCCCTCCTCTCCACGTAAGGGAATAGTGCCGTCAGCGCACCACACGTGGTGCACCGTAGGCATGAGATAAGATACTCTGCAGCCTCCTTTCTACCCTTCTCTGCACCTATTTCTGAGAGCCTTTTATTGTTCCTCTGTTCACAACTCCGTTCTTCCATCTTGCTGCCCAACCACTCCAACACGCTCTGTGGATTATCCAAGTGCTGGCTGGTTGAAAGTGCCTCCTAGTGCTTGGTTTTGTAGCCAAATTTTTATAAGTCATCTCTTCATTTTATCAGTACCACAGTTCAGAGTTTCTTTTCCGTTATAATATTTTTTTGGGGTCTTATTTTAAGAGCAGATTGAGCTTTAAGATATATTCAACATTCGGAGACTCCTTATAGACCGAACTAAAGTTTAAAAAAGAATCCTTTTGAATTTCCATAAGTCAGTTAATCATTTTGTCGTCTGTATCACAGTTCCAAGTTTCATTTTGTTATAATTTTTGGGCCGTATTTTAATAACAGGTTGAGCTTAAGATATTCGACATTCGAAGCCTCCTTATTGACGGAAACAAAAGTAAAAAAAAAAATAATAGAAAAGATGCATCGTCTTAGAAGTCAACTCACTCGTAGTTTGGCCAAAATAAGATCTCAGAGCTTCAACGAAAATTAAGCGAGGTTCTCTTGATATTTATCTGAGAAACATCTCTTGGAAAACCTTTTCTAAAACCCCTTTGAAAAGAGAGGAGTATCACCTGCCCTCCAGCGCTTCGATATCGTAACAATCATGTCACCACACAACACTGAGCTGACTCACTCTTCTTCTTTTTCTTCCGTTTAAGGGAGACAGAAGAACAGCAGCTGGACCGAATCTCTTGTCACTGCTCACTCGCCTAGGGGGATTCTTAACAACAACACAAATCAATCTTTCTTTCTGTCAGTTTTTTTTTATGGAATATTTCATCATTTTCTTTGCCCTGCTTTTAAAAACTGGTTCGTTATGGATGAGGATGACGGATAATATAATGGAATGCGCTCAAACGCCCGCCGGTTTTTTCGGGTGTGTAATGAGAGCACTGGTAAATATAGGTTATACTAGTAACATCATAGTCGGTTAATCTTCCGTTTTGTTTATTTCATAATAGCCGTTTTTAGTTTCCTGTATAAGAAAACTATCATGCCGGCTTCGTCTGGCCGTCCGCACTGTTTTCCGTCGGCACTGTTTCCTGTCCGCCCTCAGATCTGAAAAGCTACTGAGGCAGAGCGCTGCAAATTAGTATGAAATTCATCCACCCTCCAATCATGAGACATACCAAATTGCAGCCCTCTAGCTCATGTAGTTTTTATTTTATCTAAGGCTGAATGTAGCCATAATCGTGCGTTTGGCAACGATATAGGACAGGCCACCATCGGGCCGTTGTTTAAGTTTCATGGGCTGCGGCTCTTACAGCATTATACCGAGACCACCGAAAGATGGATCTATTTTCGGTGGCCTTGATTATACGCTGTACAGGAAAGTCGATTGCGCCGAAGAAACTTTGGCGTATGTTTTACTTGTTTTTCCTGTTTTCGAATCTACGGTGAAATGTAAAAAAAAAAAGAAATAACAAAGGAGACAAAAAACAAGTAAACAGATAGAAAAACCGTATAAAGTAAAAGTAAACTAGTTAAAAAAAAAAGTCTTTTAGAGTGTAAAAAGTAAGGGAAAGTCCGACAGATCTGAATTCGGTGGCTGTGACTGTCATCCCGGAGTCGAATTAGAAAGTTAAAAGAAAAAAAAAAAGTAAATCTCTCTCCCCCCCCCCCCCCCCCCCACCCCATTAAAGATGGTGCGTGATATCTAACCTTTGCTAACTTCATCTTTTGATTTTCCTGCCGAAATTCGGACCACCCGGGACTTGAAACGATCGATTGAACGTGCATCGACGTCCGATCGTCGAGAGCGCCATACAAGGCGGCAATATTTGTTGTTACTTGTTTACTTATTCTAAAGATCTGACTTGTTCTTTAGGACAGTCTTCGTTGCAGAATAGTGATACTCGAATAACAGTTATTAGGAGGTTCAAATGATTTGTATTCACGCTGACTCAAAAGAAGCTGGGTCTTGATTAGCGTCCAATTTGGTTCGAACAACAGCGAACTATGATCAGTCTTGAGGGGATGAGGGATTCGTATTCCCGCGGCATTGAAATACTTGCATATTTAAAACCGTAAAACTGGCTGGCCTACAAACGCAGAATTAATATTTATTTCCCGATATATATATATATATATATATATATATATATATATATCATATATATATATATATATATATATATCTATATATATATATACTATGTCTATATATATATATATATGATTATATATATATATATATATATATATATATATATATATATATATATATATATAGATATATATATATATATATATAGATATATATATATATATATATATATATATATATATATATATAATATATATATATATATATATATATATATATATTGCAATTCAGTTGTTTGAGAATGTATACAAAGAAATGAATAGATCAAAATAATTACAATACAAACAAAATATAAGTAAAGATGATATATTTTCAATTGGAAATACTTTTCGTGTTTCTGTTGTTTAAGAAATCATTTAGATAAAAATGATAATAAAACAAAATCTAAATAAAAGCCATTATTTATTTTCCAGAGAAACTCTTGATATATGGTTTCCTGATTAGCTTAAACTAAGTCGTAAGGTATCTTCCAAGTGCACTATTCCAATTAGATCTTAAAAAAACTACTGAGGCTAGAGGGCAGATATATGTTGATCATCCACCCTCCAGTCATCAAACATACCAAATTGCAGCCCCCTGGCCTCAGTAGTTTTTATTTTATTTATGAAATTGATTCCGTTGCATAATGCACGTTGACCTTCATAGATTTTCTGCTGCAAACATTTCTGAAAACCTCTGACCGGGTTTTATCCATGCTGTTTTTTGTGCATGCTGACCAGACATTCTGCATTACTTAAGTCACTTTCTACAGCTGAACAATCCATCTGCGTCTTGTTTATGGTAGTTTTTGCCAAATTCGATTCAATTTCTAGATAACTATTCCGTAACTTTACCATATTCTTCTGAAACTAGACAAACAAATAAATATGAATATTTCCTAGTAAAGCAAATTGTTGTTTTAACCAATTAGGTAAGGGAGAATACATCTCGTAAAACTAGTGAAAACTAGTACTTTCTCGAGTCGATTCACATTATGGTTCAACGAAGAATAACATATTGAGAGTAACGTATTTAAATAGACTATCTAATATTATAGGCATGAGCTAATTCAAACTCCAGATGACAGTGGTTCCCAAGTTTTCAATTTAGTCTTCCGAATTCAGACCATAACACCAAAATTCTTAAAAGGAGATGCTACATATTATATTGGTAGAAGTGGCGTATTCAGTCAAATGCAAAAAGGGGTTATTGTCCTCACTTTTCTCTGTCTTGCGAGAACTCATAAGCAATGTGTCCAAGAATCGCTTTCTGAGAACCAATATTTATAAAATAGTTCGCGGAAATAGCGGCTAAAGGGCTAAGAATTTTGCGAAGGCAAATGAACTATCGCGTATTTTTCTTCCGTAAAATTCATTCCACAATGAATCTTCTTGCATTTTTAGATCACGATTGCATAGTTATATCATTCGGATATGCATAAATATACCGAATTCATAAGCAGTGAGTCAAAGAATCGCTTTCAAAGAAACAATGTTTACAGAAGAGTCCAAAGAAATAGAGGATGGAAAGGCAATTCATATGAATACGTGTCTTTCTCCTGGTTAATTCATTCCACGATGACTCTTCTTGCATTCAGATATGCAGAAATATACCCGCGACTTCAAACTCTCTTTTTATGCCGTGGCATCTTGAACGTACGACCTCGGTATGCATTTGGGGAATGCAATACTTCGTGTAAAGCGTTGCTGACTGACCTTATTTGCCTAGCCGAGCAAATATATTAGATAAACAATAAAAGTGCGAGTGGCCTTTTTATCTTAAGTGCGTCGTTCTGTTGCTTAGAAAAGACAATGGTGATTCATGTAACTTAAGATTATATATGAGTATATACTTTTATGAGTCATTCTTATTCTGGTATGTTTTATTTATTTGTTTACTTTTTATTCGCTGATAAATTTTTCTAGATTTGTTTGTTCTGAATTTCGTGAATTCATTTGCAGTAAGCGAAGAATTGTGTTGCGATATGTTACTGAATAATAATCAGGATTCGCGCGCGCAGAGAGAGAGAGAGAGAGATAGAGAGAGAGAGAGAGAGAGAGATATTCTGCGGCAGTTGAAACGGAGATGAGTCACTTTGTTCTCATAAAAAAAATGTTGAGAGAGAAAAAAATACGTTCACCCCATTAAATAGAACAACGCCTTTCCTTGACCCCTCCATGATGCCTTTCAAGAGGAATTCCCATTTTTTCGCCTAATTATAAGGACGCAAGAAAAGCAGGAACGTATATAATAACCCTTTGCCCAAAATTCCTTTAGGAGACGTATTTAACCTCTTTTATGTCCAGCCCATTAACATTTCCCGCTCCTCCCATTCAAGAAGAAGGACAGAATAACGGCTCTCTCTCTCTCTCTCTCTCTCTCTCTCTCTCTCTCTCTCTCTCTCTCTCTCTAACAAACCGTCAAATAAGCCTATGAATTCCGTTGTTCTTCAACTCACGTTCGAGAAGAAGACGAAGAGGAAGAAGAAGAAGAGGTGGGGGAGGAGGAGGAGGAGGAGAGAGATGACGACAACCCTGGAAGAATCTGGAAAATGTCCCTCCCCTGGATGGGTGGAATGAAAGGTCTGCCATTATTATTCCAGCATCTCCACAATGGCCGAGGTGTCAAGTGTGGAGCCAGACGGGAAACAAATTGGATCGCTCACTGAGATTTGTAAGCGAGAGAGAGAGAGAGAGAGAGAGAGAGAGAGAGAGAGAGAGAGAGACTAGAGAGAATTCAATTGAAAGAAATGAATGATAAAGAGAAGAGTCGAAGAGAGAGAGAGAGAGAGAGAGAGAGAGGTGGGGAGAGGAATTCAGTTGTGTGTGTGTGAGAGAAAGAGAGAGAGAGAGAGAAAGAGAGAGGATTCAGTTTAAGAATTGAGAGAGAGAGAGAGAGATAGAGAGAGAGAGAGAATTCAGTTAAGAAATTGGGAGAGAGAGAGAGAGAGAGAGAGAGAGAGAGAGAGAGAGAGAGATAACACTGACAAAATGAAAAATGGTCATCCTTCATCCATTCCTCTCTCTTTCCCGACGAGAATTTAATGGCACCCGAAGTCTTTGTGTCGACAGAAACGAAAAAAAAAAAAAAAAAAAAAATGGCCTTCAAGGCTACGATTTGTAATGGAGGCCTTTGCTTATCTCCATCACATTAAGAATCAATAATTCGACAATGATCTTGGCTCGAAATAAGGATCAATAAATGACTTCGTCATATGGAAATTAGTATGGCATAAAAAATGTATTGATGGCCTTCATCTCAGATCCATATGCCAGATCATTTCGGCTGGAAGGTGCGTAGGATCGAAATTAGTTTTGGGAAGATGAGAAAAACGTCATGGCAGTAGAAAGATTTCTATTTTGTTGTGCCGACCTAATTAGCAAAAGATGACGAGGTCGTAACTGTAATCAGAATCAATCTGAAGTAAATGAGATGGCTAAAAGAGCTTTACCTTTTGTTACTTCTTTCCAATAAACTCCAAAACATTGACTGGAAGCCTGAATTTCGAGTCAGCGTCCCCTGTGGTGGGTTTGTTCCATATGAATAGGGCTCATCTTAATAATAATAATAATAATAATAATAATAATAATAATAATAATAATAATCTTTGGAAGCTTGAATATCAAGTCAGTGGCCCCTGTGATGGGCTTGTTCCTTATAAGTTGAGTTCATCTTCCGAATTAATGATAATAATAAGACTTGAAGAACGGAATTCAAACTTAGAAATAGATAGAGGAAATTTACTTTTATATTAGAAAATTACAAACAAAGTCCAGCGAGGAAAATGGCCTCTGGAAAACTAAAATATATAACTGAAAAAAAGAAATAAATGTAAAAACTTTACTTTCTGATAAGGAAACTATAGACAGAATCTCCAACGAGGAAAAAGTGGCCACGGAGCCCAGATAAATAGGCGGGGGTGGGCGTGGAGAGTGGGAAAGAAATATGGAAAGCACGCGGGACAGTTGAAGCGAAAAGGGTTCAGTTGTAGACAGACGCTCAGCCGAACGGGTTAGGTCTAGTGACCCGAAGTTCTGTCATGCGGTTTTTTTTTTATTATCCTTTTGAATACGAGTGGGTGGACGTTACAAAGACCTACTTACGCGGCGCAGTTCATACCGAGGCTTTTGTGGTAATGAACTTCACCCTTTTTTTTTATTTCTTTCTTTTTGGGGTTTAAAAATGCAGGGAAGGAGTTGGTTACTGCGTAAGAATACTTTTCCGGTGATTTCTGGTAGGGCCCACATCTAGGCCTAATGTCATTTCGTTCTAAGTTGAGATTTCCTTGAGGATATATATAATATATATATATATATATATAATATATATATATATATATTATATAACACATTTCGTAGGATATATATACATATATACTAGTATATATATATGTATATATATAATGTGTGTGGCAGGAATGTATGCAACTGTGCTGTACATCTTGTAGACAATACTGTTCAGAGTGGTTTAGCTTTTCTTCTCAGTAACTGTAATCATAATTTAGACCATCATCATCATCATCGTCATTTTCAGAGATAGCCTTTCTCTCCCTTCCTTCCTACGCTTGATTTCAAATCGGATTTTTAATTATTGTTTGTTCCCATACAGTAGCAGAGCTTCGTCAAGCGACCTCTCTAAAATTAAATGAAGCCCTTCTACTCTTGCGTCAGTCATCTCTGCCTTTCTGTTTTCCACGTTCAGTAATTCTTCAAAGTACTCGCCCTACCGAATTCTCTGATGTATTGGAGTACTTGAACGCCCAAATCATAAAGTCAGACTTTGAAATCTTCTATCTTCGAAGTACTCACTCCATCATAGTCTCTGTTGTGTTGAAGTATCTTGCCACAAAATTTGAAATCGTCCATCTGGCTGCAATGTAACATTTTTTAAATGTTTTCTTGTAAAATATTCAATCGCGAATAACATTTCTTATGAGTTCTGCAGTAAATGTCCCTCGCTATCGAACTTCTCAGTTCCTGGGGTCCTTTATTCCTCACACTGTTGGATTGTGGAATAGCCTTCCTGAGGATGTCGTGTAGTTGGAACTTCAGAAGCTCAAGCGGAGACGCAATGCATTATGACCTAATAAAATTCGCCTTGTATTTTTACAATTTACTCAATTTTATTCTAATTCTAATCTAATTATTTATGAATTTGTTAATTTAGTTTTCATTTTTAATAAGGTATCTCTTCTTTCTGTATTTCCCATTACCTTATGTTACTTCTTTCGAATGAACACCATAATGTTCTTCGGAAGGTTGAATTTAAAGTCTTGTTCCATATGATTAGCGTTCTTCTTCTTCTGAATAATAATAATAATAATAATAATAATAATAATAATAATAATAATAATAATAATAATAAGCATCTGAACGTTCAGGTAATAAAACTAAAGAAAGAGCGCATCTGGTCAAACTCGTTATTTCGTCATCTCGCCCCAAAAACACAACTCTTGTCTTATCCGTTAACAGAAACTCACAATTTATGTCAACAGCGGGTGTGTGTGTGTGTGTGTGGAACACAAGCTGGGTAAATTGATGCACCCGCGACTTGCATATGCCCTCATACCCTCGGCAGGGAAGGAAGAAGATATACCCTCACGGTCAGGGATTTCTTTGGGATGTTATTATGAGTTTGGAGTCGTGAAATTGGTATGATTTGGATGTTAAAGGATTTAAGACATGTATGTTTGTGTGTGTGTGTGTGTGTGTGTTTGAGAGAGAGAGTGTTTGAGAGAGAGAGAGAGAGAGGCTTTCAAATATATATATGTGTGTGTAATTAGGTAACCCACGCTGGTCACATACGTTACCGTCGTCCTGACGTAACCGGCACTTACCAAGAAACTTTTGGGTAACCCGAAATGCAGAAGAATGTCCGCTCTCTCTCTCTCTCTCTCTCTCTCTCTCTCTCTCTCTCTCTCTCTCTCTCTCTCCCCTTACACGAACTGTATGTCAAAATCATTCGCCAGACCTGTTTATGTAAGTCATATCAGATTATCTTCTTCAATGAGTATATATCTGATGAAGATATCCGTTCTTGTATAATACCAAACGTATGACAATACTTTAGAAATGGCAGTAGTGCCTTAGAGATTATGGTACCTAATGAGAGTTAAAAGAGTGTAAGAGATGGCAGTAACTAAGTTTAATGCACAGGCGAAATGATAGTACCTGAGTTCTTCCAACATCTTAGAGATGTCAACATGTAAGAGATACAAGTGTCCAAGAACTGTCAGCATCTAAATAATGTCAGTACGTAAAAGCTGTCAGTACCTTAGAGCTGATAGTGCTTAAATATTAGCTAAGAAATAACAGCACTTTAATAATAGCAGTACCCAAGAAATGTCAACGTTGCTTAGGAAATTGTCAGCTCTTAAGAAATGACAGTGCCGAAGGGGTTTTTACAGCCAGAAAGTGTCAGCAATACTAGCATGCTGTCAGCAGTTGATAAAAGTGCCTTATTGATGTCAGTACCTGCTGAACGTCAGCGCAGAAGAGCTTACAGGTTTACGTTACCTTCTAAATACTGAAGATCGACTTGATTGCCATTTCCTTGAGAGAGAGAGAGAAAGAGAGAGAAAATTCAATTAAAGAATAGGCAAATGAAGAACAAAATCATGACGAGAGAGGAGAGAAGAGAGAGAGAGAGAGAGAGAGAGAGAGAGAGAGAACCACAAATCCTCGTAAAACGAGCTATCTTACGGGAGACAATCCTTATCATCACGGCATTACTGCCTCATTTGAGAGAGAAGCTGACATTCCCTCTCCCCACCCCGTAACTCCCCCCACCCCACGCTCCCTCTCTCTCTGTCTGTCAATCTTCTTCATCCTTCTTATTAGTGGAAATCTGTTGCTGCTGTCACTCAAGTAGATTTCAATCACGCCTGTAGAGGCTCCTAACTACTACCGTTCTCTCTCTCTCTCTCTCTCTCTCTCTCTCTCTCTCTCTCTCTCTCTCTGGAACTTTATCCTTTCTTTTCCTCTTTTCGCTTGCTTTTGAACAAGTCCTCCTACTCGTCTTCTTCAATAGTTGCTGAGAGTTTCTAGAACTCTCTATGTTTCCGCGACAGTTTTCAATGCTCGTGAATGAATCCTCCTACTCGTCTTCAATACTTTCAGTGTCTAGAACTCTATATAGTTCGGTAGCGCTTTTCTGTCACGACCGGTGCTCTCGAACGCGTCCTCCTTCCCCTCACATCTCACGCGAGGTCTTAATTGGCCTTTTGGTCTTTTTGTTACCTGGCCTTAACGTAACAAACCAGACGGAAAAAAATAATCAGTTCAAATTATCTCGGGCTTTCCAGTGCACGAAAATTCCAGAACCAGCCCTACGTTATTCTAGTTCCGATTTCCCGCTAAATCCAAAAGATTTACTCATTTGAATATGAGGTGGGAAAGATTTTGTTAGCCTTTATTACGATTAATGCTACGTCTTTTATTTATTCTATGATTATTTTACGAAAGCAGCTTTCTTGAAGCGTTGGATTGATAAATTGTAGTGAAAATAGTGAACTTTCCTTAAGTCTTTGAGAGACTCGCCATACATACATACATACATACATACATATGTATGTATGTGTGTGTTTGTGTATGTGTATATAATTTATATATGTATATAGATACGCATAATATATATGTATATATATATATATATATATATATATATATACATATCATGTGTATATATACTTATATGTTTATATATATGTATGTGTATGTGTATATGCATATGTAGACATATACACATTTATATATAAATTCCCACTGCATTTGTCCTAACCTAATCAGATAACCAATTTCATAAGAATAAGTTCAGAAAAAACACGATTACCAGGAACATCCTTAGCAAAAAAAAAAAAAAAATCCCGGAGAACCACCAATATCAGGCATAGGATGAGGATAGAAGGGATTATAAAGCACAATCCTCTAGCAGAGCAAGGGCCAGGGAAACCCAAGTATCAGGTCTAAGGATATAGGGGAGACGGAAAGCCTGGTAAAAAGCAGGTATAAGGAACTGGGCAAAGGAGACAAGGGCCTTAATAACAGTAGCTCCTTAAGATTGGAGATAACAGGGACCGCGGTATCTCTCTCTCTCTCTCTCTCTCTCTCTCTCTCTCTCTCTTTATTCTCATTACAGTAGCGCCATGAAAAGTTTAACACGCGGTATTCCTCCCTCTCTCTCTCTCTCTCTCTCTCTCTCTCTCTCTCTCTCTCTCCTTTTCTTACTTACCTTCTACTTATCTTGCTTTTTTCAGTGATCTCTCTCTCTCTCTCTCTCTCTCTCTCTCTCCTCTCTCTCTCTCTCTCGTACTTTCCACCTTCAGATTCAAAGGCTGGGAATAAACTTTTGCACGAGAGAGAGAGAGAGAGAGAGAGAGAGAGGAGAGAGAGAGAGAGAGAGAGAGTTGTTGTTAACTCCAAGATCTTTTCGCCTGAGAAATTATGTCTGCTTCTGATTGGGTTAAGTTTGATCACTCGTTAGAGGATTGGTTTTGATACAGTTGGTCAAGAGGAGGCTGGTTTTTAATATTTTTTTCTTATTTTGTATTCATTTCTTGATTTTTTCTTGTTTGTCTTCTTTTGTTTTGGGTTTTTAATGAGGTCACATAACAAGAAAATGCGACACGTCTTTGTTCGAGTAGGTTTATTGTTATACGATTTTAACGACCCAAAAACAAAGAGAGTTCAATAAATAGATAAATATATAAATGTTATGAGAATAGCAAAATAATGATATTCATTACAATGTTTATAAATCATTTGCCATCAGATTGCGATGTATAAAAAAAACATAAAATATTTGACATTAACAACAAAAACCGTGCAAAAAGGAAATGCAAAGACACAGTCAGACACGAAATAATTTGACCAATGTTTAATAGCCTTTATTTTGAAGAAAAATACCCAACAACACGTGACAAGGTACATCATTTTAAAAAATACGCCGCAAACTAGTTTTCTGTACAGCATATAATCAAAGCCACCGAAAATAGCTCTATCTTTCGTTGGTCTCGGTATAATGCTGTATGAACCGCGACCCAAGAAACCTTAACTATGACCCGATGGTGGCCTGGCCTGTATCGTTGCCAGACGCACGATTATGGCTAATTTTAACCTTAATTAAAATAAAAACTACTGAGGCTAGAGGGCTGCAATTTGGCATGTTCGATGATTGGCGGCTGGATGATTAACATACCAATTTGCAGCCCTCTAGCCTCAGTAGTTTTGAAGATCAGATGACGGGCAGACAAGGCCAGCACAATAGTTTTCTTTTACAGAAAAACTAAAAAATGACTCGGAAGAATTCAAAGACACAATTATGCACAAACGAAGTAACAGCACTAATCAGGAGAAGTGTATTTCGTTTAGAAGTAATCCAAGACGAGCGCGAAGGTGAGTCGGTGAGTTTCAGCGCAAGATAACGAAAAAGAAGACTCGTGCATCTGCCGTCTCGCCCTTTTATTAATTCGTTAATATCCAGTTTCTCAGTACAAGTTCATTCGGGTACTTACTTTTTATTTTTTATTTTTTTTCATTTTTTAAACGAGGGACACTGTCGTTTTCCTAATTGCTGGTTGGACTATGTAGTCTGTCATAATTGGTTTGACCAAAGTATAATTAATAATAATAATAATTTTCTTTTAGTTTGGTCTATCACAATCCTCCAATTTGACTGGGTGGCATTTATAGTATGGGGTTCCGGGTTGCATCCTGCCTCCTTAGGAGTCCATCACTTGTCTTATTATGTGGGCCGTTTCTAGGATCACACTCTTCTGAATGAGTCCTGGAGCTACTTCAGCCTCTAGTTTTTCTAGATTCCTTTTCAGGGATCTTGGGATCGTGCTTAGTTTCCTATGATTATGGGTACAATTTCCACTGGCATATCCCATGTCCTTCTTATTTCTATTTTCAGGTCTTGATCTTATCCATTTTTCCCTTTCTTTCTCATTATTATTATTATTATTATTATTATTATTATTATTATTATTATTATTATTATTATTATTATTATTATTATTCAGAAGATGAACCTTATTGGCAATGGAACTCCCCCACCACAGGGGACAACCCTCTTTTCAGAAACGGAGTTAATGAAAAGATACAATCATTCTTAAACTTCAGATTTATATTGAAAAGGATTATGAAGAGCTGTGGAATCACTACTGTTTATCTTGTGATTTGCAAACCGCATAAGAAAGAAGCAATACCACTATTGGAATTGTAATTTAGACCTATGTCAGTCACTCGACTTTCCTACAGATTTCTTCTTCTTCTTCTTCTTCTTCTTCTTCTTCTTCTTCTTCCCAAATTAAGTCGAAGGCCAGTAGGACGTAGGCCCGTGAATGACATCTCCATGACCTGATTAACAAAAACAAAAGATAAATAAAAATAAATGGGACTATCGTAGACTATCGTAACCCTAAACCAGGTTAAGAGTGTCAATCATGTCTCAGTTAGGGCTAGATAAATAGACCTACAGAATCTGATGGGATGGCGTAAATAGGCCTATACTAGGCCTATCCATGTGTATCAATTGTAGGTCCATAGATCCTCGAGGCTGGAGGAGGAGAGAGAGAGAGAGAGAGAGAGAGAGAGAGAGAGAGAGAGAGAGAGAGAGATGTACAGATAGGAGGGAGATACTTTTGTATACATATTTTCATGAGATCTTGTGATAACCAGGTTATAGATGAATGTTTTGATTTAATGAGGAACTGCGTTGGTAAATGAACTTTTGAACATGTCAGAGAGAGATGGAAATATCTTTGTAAAAATATGGTTATGATCTAGATGGATCTTGTATATGGCATGATATCTGCAAAGAAAAATAATCGGTGTAAAGAAATAATCAGGCTTTATTGAATGTAGAATTACTTAGAAGAATAAAGTTGATTTATGTAAAAAATCTATAAATATTTATTCATTTATTTATATGTGTCTGTATATTTGTTTATATATCTAATGAAAGGAGTCCTTAAATATGTGTGTGTTTATGTATGTATGTAAGTATTTCAGTGACCACATCGCTGAGTATGTCCTCATATCAGTCATGCACCTAAAAGAGGTACCCACAGCACCCACAGCTGGTGCAATACCTGCTTGCCCATCTTCTTCACCTAATCACCTTGGGTGGCATATCCCGTGTCGAAGCGGGGCTGTTGTAAAGGCTACCTTACTGGACAGGTAGCGTAAGGAGACTGAGCAATAGAACCTGCTTGATCGGTTCCTTAATCAGTGATTTTTTTTCGTTCTTGCCTTCTGCAAGAAGAAGAAGAAGAAGAGGAAGAAGAAGAAGAAGCACTGACACGAAACTGGAGAGGGAACTGCAAAAAGAAGAAGAATCATAGAACCCAAACTGGGGAGGGAACTGCAGGAAGTAGAATCATCTGGGGAGGGAACTGCGAGGAGAAATAAAACCATAGAGGCCTGGGGAGGGAACTGCAAGAAGTAGAATCATCTGGTGAAGGAACTGCAAGGAGAAATAAAACCATAGAGGCCTGGGGAGGGAACTGCAGGAAGTAGAATCATCTGGGGAGGGAACTGCAAGGAGGAAAACCATAGAGGTCTGGGGAAGGACTGCAAGAAGTAGAAATCATCTGGGGAGGGAACTGCAAGGAGAAATAAAACCATAGAGGCCTGGGAAGGGAACTGCAAGAAGTAGAATCATCTGGGGAGGGAACTGCAAGGAGAAATAAAACCATAGAGGCCTGGGAAGGGAACTGCAAGAAGTAGAATCACAGAGCCCAAACTGGGGAGGGAACTGCAAGAAGTAGAAATATAGAGCCCAAACGGGAGGCAACTGCAAAAGGGTAGAATTCCAACCAAAGCCCAAATAGGGAAAGCCCAAACGGGAGGCCAACTGCAAGAAGTAATCACAAAGCAAAACTGGGGGGGTGGGGTGGTGAACTGCACAACTGAAATGTAGATCCCAAACTAGGGAGGGAAGTCAAGGCTTGAAAAAAAATTAGGAGACCAGGATTACCACACAAAAAAAGCAGAAGAAGAATGAGAAAAGTATTTAGGTAACAACTCGATCGACTGGCAATCTCGGTGTTTGGCGAAGTAATACAACACTTCGAGGCACATTCATCTTGTTCACACCCAAGACGGATTGTCTCCGGAGTTTTTTTTTTTTTTTTTTTTTTTTTAATCCAGACTAGCTTCTTTTGGTGAACTGGGTTCTTTTGTTTGAGTAACGAACGTAGACATTTCTACATTTCTACTAAACGTAGGGGGATAACATTGTTATAACTAACATCCAGCAGGAGCATAAAAAAAAAAAATGAAGTATTGGGTCTCAACCTTTCTAGAATGTTCAATATGTAAGTGTTCTGTATCCAGTACTTTTCCCGAAATGGAACCTGGTTTTCTACAGACACCTTTTCCTATTGTATGTGATTGGAGAACATTGTTAGTTAGGTACTGAGTCTCAAACTTTCCAAAAGTATATTCTACATCCAGTAATTTTCTCACAAAATGGAACCTGGTTTTCCACAGACGCACATTTCTATGTATGTAGTGATATAACATTGTTAAAGTTAACATCCAGATCATGCAGAAAAAAACCAATGTATGGTGTCTTAACCTCTGATGAATGTGCAATACAAAAGTACGTTCTGTATCCAGTACTAATCTTTCCACAAAAAGGAACCTGGGTTTCTACAGACGTACATTTTCATGTTGTATGTGATGGAATGTCATTGTTACTTAAAACTAACATCCACATTAAAAAAAAAACAAGGAATTATGTTTAGATCTATCTTCAATGTGCAGTTGTATGTATGCACTACATCCAGTGCTCTCCACAAAGCAGAACCTGGTTTTAAAGAATCCATCCTTTCATTCTCATGCTACTCAAAATGTGGGTCCTCCAGGCTGGTGTGATGTTAATATTCACCTTAGATTTTCTTCTTATATATATTTTTATGCTTTTACTCAGGTATCTGATCATCCCTTGAATTGGTATACATAGGAGGTTGTGCGTG
>NC_087207.1:18917242-18954742 GCF_015104395.2 Macrobrachium nipponense | reverse complement strand
TCTCTTCTTTCTGTGTTTAACACTACCTTCTGTTACCTACATTTTTATGTATTTGTTAATTGTTAGATTATTTTTTTTCTTTTCTGTTAGCTGATCTCTCCCTTCTGTATTATCGCTTCCTTTTGTTACCTACATTTTTATGCATTTGTTAATTGTTAGATTATTTTTTCTTTTCTGTTAGCTGTTCTCTTCTGTCTGTATTTAACACTACCTTCTCTTGCTTGCATTTTTATCAATATATTTATTTATTTGTTAGATTATTTTTTATTTTCTGCTAGCAGCTCTCTTCTTTCTGTATTTAACACTACCTTCTGTTACCTACATTTTTATGTATTTTTTCATTGTTAGATTTTTTTCTTTTCTGCTAGCTGTTATCTTGTTTCTGTATTGAACACTGCCTTCTATTACCTACATTTGTATGTATTTGTTAATTGTTACATTATTCTTTTTCTTTTCTGCTAGCTGATCTCTCCCTTCTGTATTTCCCATTACCATCCGTTACTTTCCTTTTTATCTGTTTACTTATTAATGTTAAAATGTTGTTTTCTTTTCTAATCACTGATCTCTGTATTTCCTGTTATTTTATGTAACTTCTCTCAAATGAGCATCATATTCTCTGGAAGTTTGAATCTCAAGTCAGTGTAATAGGTTCCACCTCCTGAATAATTCCAATTAAAAGAGGGATGGGTGCCGTCAGTTCATCTCATGCGGTGTACTGTAGGCATTACTTAAGGTTCTTAGCAGCGTCCTTCTAGCCCCTAGCTGCAACCTCTTTCATTCCTTTTATCGTACATCCATTTATATTATCTTTCTTCCATCTTACTTTCTACATTCTCATGATAATGGCTTTATTGTGCAAATACAAGATTTCCCTCCTGTCACACCTTTAATAAAAAGATTATTCGCTCTCGATTTTCCTTTAGTCGCTGAATGACGTCACCATAGGTCTCCCAGTTTGGCTTGACTTGGTCTTTGGCATATTTTACGTATTCTATTCCTGTTACTCCTGAAGATGAGATTTTTTTTTACAAACGACAGTCACACCTGGGCTACAATTTATAGCCACGTAGTCGCTTCTCATCACCAGAGGTCTTGAAGGCTTTCAGCACGTCGTTGGAACATAGCGTTTATCGGAATCTGTGCGCGCAGCGTCTTACGTATACTAATTCGGGCGAACAGATGAGAGACTGAAAGCGCAAAAAAAAAAAATAAAAATAAAAAAAATAAAAAAATACTAAAAAACAAATCCGAGATGAATGTTAATTTCTAGATATTTCCTTGATAGAGAGAGAGAGAGAGAGAGAGACCCTAGGTTTAGTTACAGAAAAAAATTTGACTGTTGGTAACCTATACGGTTTACCCAAGGCCAGCGTCATTGGGAATGATTGCAGGTAAAGCTGACTTTGATTGGTGGAGAACATGCTTTGAAAAGCAAATTAATGTATTTATATACATATTTATATGTAATGTATATATATATATATATATATATATATATATATATATATATATATATAGAGAGAGAGAGAGAGAGAGAGAGAGAGAGAGAGAGAGAGAGAGAGAGAGAGAGAGAGAGGCTGAGTTTGATTGAACGGTAACGGTGGGATAGTGATCTAAAGTCAGTTATAAATATTACTTGGCATGATTATAGAGACAGACTGACATTTAAACACAGACAGAAATAATACAATTAGTTTATGAGAAAACTAAATCAGGTCTTGTTTTTATAGTTATTAGTGAGCTATTCTCACAAATTTGTATCTGGCCAAAAAATTAAAACGAAATTCTTTTAGCGACAGGGTATGCTAATAGAACTGTTTGTCCTTCCAACCTTTAAGAAATTCCTCCTCCTCCTCCTCCTCCTCCTCCATCATCATCATCTCCCTCCCCCTCCCTCCTCCACCTCCTTCTACCAACATGTCTGCTACCCTCCCCTCACGGCGCGCGCACACACACACACACACACACACACAGCAAACGCTTGCAATCTGTTGCATCCAGCAATTGGCTCGCCTCATGCAACAACATTCTCTATATGTGTGTGTGTGTCTGTGCGTGCGTGAGGGATTGCCTGCATCTTTCTTCCCCTTCCAAAAGTACCTGTCCTATTTGCTGTCCGTCATAGGGGCGTACCGCCTGTCAGTCATTCCCTCACCCGGAAAGTTCCCAGATAAATATGACAATTATAATATTCGGACGACACCACGTATCGTTCCTGTATCCAACGGCCACTAGGGTGCTAGGGATCAGGGCTACGGACTAGGGACTGGCTAGGGTCTATTAGAGGAGTCTAGAGACTGGATACAATGCCAGATGAAAGAATATTACCCGACAATTGGCGGCAGTTCATCAAGACCTGAAATTATCGGGGAACGAAGCTTATCAGGATCTGCCTTCAGTTTAATTTGGGATTTTTTTTTTTTTTGCAAGCAAAGTTGATGTCCTGATATGTTTTACGTGCTCGTCATTAGTTATGAAATACCGATGGATTTTATATGTAAAATCCATTACATTTTTATTTATTGATAAATTCGTTAATTTAGTTTTCTAATAACTGACCTCTTCTTTCATGATTGGCTCCTGTGATGGGTTTGTTCCATATGAATTGGGTTTATCTTCCGAATAATAATAATAATAATAATAATAATAATAATAATAATAATAATAATAATAATAATAATAATAATAATAATAATAATAATAATAAGGTTTGGGAATAATTTCACGATAAATGTTTGTTCACTTATCTAACCGAATCATAATCAATAGAACCTCTCTCTCTCTCTGTCTCTCGTCTCTCTCTCTCTCTCTCTCTCTCGTCCTTCTCTCCTCTGCGTGCTTCTCTCTCTCTCTCTTTCTTCTCTTCTTCTCTCTCTCGTCTCTCATCCACCCCAGAAATTCACACCTACCCCACATTTTATGGCCCAGATGCTTTTTCCCGTGTCTCCCTCATACAAATCAGAGTAAAAAGACGAAGGTTGCATTCACACCAAGCTGATAAAGAAATCGTTTACAGCCTGAATCTTGTTCGGGGCTTTATATAGTGTTAGATTGCGAAAACAATAACACCCCCCCCCCCACATACACACACACACACACAAACACACACACAGCAGAGGTCCTGAGCTCTACACTGGCGCACTCGCACGCGCGCAGGTTGAACGCCATAAAATTATTAGCTCGTCTCTTAATGCACAAGCGTCAATGGACGGATTGTGTTGATATTTCGAAGGTCGAGTTATAGTACGTGGTTGGAGAGAGAGAGAGAGAGAGAGAGAGAGATATCATTGTATATATATATATATATATATACTATATATATATATATATATATATATATAATATATATACAGAGAGAGCAGAGAGAGAGAGAGAGAGAGAGAAATTTTTTCTTACCTGTTCACGATGCCCGAGGTAAAAAAGGTATCAATTTTGTATATAGTATATACGCATCGTACACGCTTATGCGTAAAGAAACTGAAGTTATCATACACTTATAGAAAGGATCATTGTATACTTTGTAATACAGAAGTTATCGTACATGCGGCGTCATAATGCACGTACGATACGTGGGTATCGTACAAAGTAAGCAGACAGTACAATAGGCATAAATTTTATTTATTAGATAAATCAACTTAAATAAAATATGTTAAATATCTACTATATTCATACTATCTTAAGTCTCCTAGTGTGGAATTCCCCCCGAGAAAAGTCTTCAAAAAAAAAAAAAATAATATATATATTATATATATTCCCTCATTTTATGAAATACATCTGACCTTATTTCACCCTTTTCACATTTCGTTCGCTATGCACTCGACGGTGACGTTCTGGAGGAGAAAAACGTGAAATAAAGAATATTTCACAGTGTCCTCAGGCACTCGGAAAGTCTTCATAAAAATGGGCCTTGGCCTGATGACAGATATCGTTCCGGGGTTTTGTACTTATTTTATTTTTATTTCTTTGTTCTTTTTTATTTATTTCATTTTTTCACGCTTAAGGCTTTGAAGAAAGAGGCAGTAAATTTAATAACTATCGGGAAGGGTTAATTGCACTGGATAATGATTTAAATTCGGAAATGGAATGATATATATATTATATATATATATATATTATATATATATATATATATATATATATATATATTCGTATGAATGTGTGTGTATATATATATATATGTATATATATATACATATATACATAACATATAAATTCACACATTAACATGCATGGATATAAACATAATATCTCCATTTTTAAAGCATCCAGTCTTATATCAGAGACAAAAACCTTGTTTTTTATCAACCCTCTTCATTCATATAACTGTAATCGCCACTTTGTCCAATATGTCAATTTTAAGTTTCTCAACATCAGTTGGCTACTTCTGATATATTTTATATTCTATCCATTCCTCTATATAGAAAGAAATGTTTAGAAAAAAAAACTATCAACTAAAATGTCGTCTTCTAGCATCTGTTTTATACTTTTCCCATTGCAGTTGTGGAGGAATCCCCAGATCTCCAAATGTTAAAGAAAAGACGAGAGAGAGAGAGAGAGAGAGAGAGAGAGAGAGAGAGAGAGAGAGAGCAAATTCATTCCTGCTCCCTACTGCTGGTGCTGACGTCTACTCGTGTATCGGTTTTATTTTGTCCCCTCATATTTATTTATTTATTTATCACCTCTCTCTCTCTCTCTCTCTCTCTCTCTCTCTCTCTCTCTCTCTCTCTCTCTCTCTCTGCAGTCTGATTTCCCCTTGGAGCTCTCTTGGATTCAGTCTTATTTAAAGAAAGATGGAAGTTGAAACTGCTTTATAGGCTTTTAATTTTTAAAGAATTTTTGAAATTCATTAATAAACCTTTAACACGAACTTTGTTTTCTTTCTTTTCCAGGAGTCTGTCAATTATGACATTCCGGGACCAACGAACGCAAAAGTGAGTACCATTTTCAGTCTTACAATTGTTCTTTGTCTTTTTAGAAGATTTACTGTCTGTTATGTCTGTTGATTAGCGATTTTTATTCGTGAGTGATTTTATATTTTATTCGTGAGTGATTTTGCATTTTAGTTCATTCGTGAGGGATTTTATTCGTGAGCGATTTTGCATTTTATTTTTCATTCGTAAGGGGTTTTATGTTTTATTCGTGAGTGATTTTACATTTTATTTTGTTCGTGAGTGATTTTATACTTTATTCTTTTGCTGATTTTATATTTTATTTGTGAGTGATTTTATATTTTATTCATAAGACATTGTATATTTTATTTTATTCCGGAGTGATTTTATTTTTTTTTATTCTTGAGTTATTTCTAGATTTTATTCGGAAGTGGGTTTATATTTTATTTTATTCGTAAGGGATTTGAGATTTCATTTGTTAGTGATTTTATATTTTATTCGTTAGTGATTTTATATTTTATTTTTGAGGGATTTTAGGTTTTATATCCATGAGTGGTTTTATGTCTTGAAATCGGATTTTTTTTCTTTTTATTTTTGTGGTTTGAATTTTGAGTTATTTTATGTTTTTAGTTCAATTTTATTTTTGATTTTTGTATATAGAACCATTTTTTCATTAATCAGGATGAGGTTTATTTCATAAAATCGAAAAAATTAACAGATTTTTATGAATTCATGACAGTTCCTGCAAAAATAAATAAATAAATAAATAAATAAGTAAATGAATATATAAATAAATAAATAAAAATAATTTCATGATAATTCGGGTTTTCTATCAATTTAAACCCTTTTTTTCTTGCTTAAAAATGTCATAGACTACCGTCGTTTCAAATCGTAAGAAAAAGTAAGAGATAATATAAAAATATTTTGCCCAATGACGCGTTTTCAACTAATATTTGATATTCTGTACAATTTCCTTTAATGATTATAGATAATTCTGGTTTTCTGTATCAATGTAAACCGCTTTTTATATAGAATACCGAGTAGTACCGTCGTTTCAAGTCTTCAGGAAAATTTAAAGAAAATATAAAAATATTCAGCCCAATGACGCGTTTTTCAACTGAGATTCGATATTCTTTACAACTTCCTTCAGAACTCTGCCAAAGTAATCCCTGATATAATCATAGGAGATGCTTCCTCGAAAGCCAGCCCCCTTTTACTTTTCAAGGCGACATCTGTCAGCAAATACCTGAGTTATGACTATTTTTTTTAATTACCCAAATGTCCAGCGAACACGACCTCAACATTTCCTGGCATAAAGTCTACACAAGCAGTCTTATTTTGACCGGGAATAAGGGCTAAAGTTATTTGCTAGGGAATTGCACTGGATGTAGATGTAGTGAATGGAGCTTTACGAGAGAGAGAGAGAGAGAGAGAGAGAGAGAGAGAGAGAGAGAGAGAGACCACACACACACATCAGCCAGCAAGGAGCAGCATGCGTTACTAATGGTCGCATGATGTTGGACGAACGAAAGGCAAGGAAATTAGCTATGTGGAACAAACTTGACTTGTAGGTATCACGGCTTCAAAGACATAGGCTATCTTTCATTATTATTATATTTTTTGTATTGGTCAGAAGACGAAGAGCCCTATTCATATGGAATAAGCCCACCATAGGGGATTTTGAGTTAAAATTCAAGTTTTCAAAGAAAAAAGTAGCAGAAGGTAGTAGGAAAAACAGAAACAAGAGATCCGTTATTGTAAAAGATAAAATATATTAGTCAATTAATAAATAGATATATAAAAATGTAAGTTGTTCTAATACAAGGAGAATTGTTTTAGGGCAGTAACGCGTTATATATATATATATATATATATATATATATATATATATATATATATATATATTATATATATATATATATACATATATATATATATATGATATATATACTATATCTATATCTATATCTATATATCTATTCATATCATATATATATATATATATATATATATATATTATATATATATATATATATATATATATATATATATATATATGATTCCTCTGTGCTTCACATTTTTCTCTCTTCATTTCTATTTTATCTTCGTAATTTTCGCTTCCTACGTCTTTCTCTCTTCTCTCTGTTCTTAATTCCTTTACGCTGGAAATCATTCCCATATTTCTCTATTATTCTTGTTTTATCTTCGTATTCTCTTCCTCCTACGACTTTCTCTTCCTCTCTCTATTTTCTGATTCCTTCCCGCCGTAACCTATTATCTCCTACCTCAATTAATTAAGAAATGACTCATTTCAACTGTGAGTGCAAAGTCATACTACGATCTCATTCACAAAAGTTGAGTTATTACATTGACAAATGAGCACCGGCCATTCATACTCTTAAGCCTAATTTGTGAATGAATCACGTGTGCAGAAGCCTTTTGTATTTCATTCGCATATATATATATATATATAGTATATTATATATTATATATATATTATTAGATTATATATATAATATATATTATATATATATATATATACACTACATATATGTATATTATTATATATATCCTAGGAACAGATATATTTATCTAAATATATATATATATATATATATATATATATATATATATATATACATATATAAACAGTATGTACTATTATATATATATATATATAATATATATATATATATATATATATATATATATATATATATATATATATATATATATATATATTTTATATGCTAATGAAATACAAAAGGCTTCTGCACACGTGATTCATTCACAAATTAGGCTTAAGAGTATGAATGGCCGGTGCTCATTCATCAATGAAATAACTCAACTTTTGTGAATGAGATCGTAGTATGACTTTGCACTCACAGCTGAAATGAGTCATTTCTTAATTAATTGAGGTAGGAGATAATAGGTTAAGGCGGGAAGGAATCAGAAAATAGAGAGAGGAAGAGAAAAGTCGTAGGAGGAGAAGAATACGAAGATAAAACAAGAAAAATAGAGAGGAGAGGGAATGAGTTCCAGCGTAAATGAATTAAGAACTTAGAGAGAAGAGAGAAAGACGTAGGAAGCGAAAATTACGAAGATAAAATAGAACTGAAAGAGAGAAAAATGTGAAGCACAGTGGAATTAGAAAAACTTAAGAGAAGAAGAGGAAAAAAGGTAGGAAGAGAACAGTATGAGCAGGAATAAGAGGAGAGGGAATAAAGTAATGCCCAAAGGAATTAAGAAAGTAGAAAGAAGAGAAAAGACATACGAAGAGAAACAGGAAGTAAAAGCAGAACAAGAAGTACAAGAAGACGAGGAAGTGGGGAAAGGAAAAAAAGAAAGAGAAAAAGAAGACGACGAAGAAGAAGACTATCTGTTCTCTTAGAACCGTACCCATCTGTAACCGCACGTCATCTTTGATACTCGATCTTCATCATCCAGGAGGAGCAGCTCGGCCGAAGATCAAGCAAGCAAGCAAGCGATCAGTGCCACCACCATCACTTCAGCTTAAGCTTTAAAAGCTTCAAAAGCTGGAGCCTCTGCAACGGCTCCCTCATCAAGTTCCTTCTTCTTTTCGTAATCTGTTGGGGTACTTATCATTCTCGCGAGAAGAGAATCTTTAGTTTTTTCCTTGTGAGCGAGGGAAAGCGATGATTCAATCTCTCTCTCTCTCTCTCTCTCTCTCTCTCTCTCTCTCTCTCTCTCTCTCTCTCTCTCTCTCTCACACACACATTTTGTACTCAATAAGTTAGCTACCAATAACGGATATTTGAAAATAGTTCCGATATTTTGATACGCATTTAAGGATAAAATTTTCTCTCTCCCTCTCTCTCTTTGTGATTAAAAAGTTAGCTACCAAAAACGTACGTTAGAAAATTGTTCTGAGATGTATTTGAGGATGAAATTCTCTCTCTCTCTCTCTCTCTCTCTCTCTCTCTCTCTCTCTCTCTCTCTCTCTCTCTCTCTATATATATATATATATATATATATATATATATATATATAGATATATATATATATATATATATATATATATATGCGAAATACATATGGCCCGTTACTAAGTCTTAAGTCTTCAAATAATGAATTAATAAACAGTTTATTTGAATAAAAAGTTTAAGAAGTTTTCCAGCATCTTTCAGCCCTTGGACAGTCCAGGGAAGTCTTATTCTTAAGCTTTCTTAAAATCCTTAGTTTTAAGTCTTCTTATTATCAATGAACGGTCTTAAGACTAGATTTTTAATGACCCGGAGAAGTCGTAGTTGTCCTTTCAAGATTCTAAATATATTATTGACCTCCTTAAGTATTCATTGTTAAAAGTAGTACAGTGAGTACGCAGTAGCACAGTACAGTAGCGCTCCAGAGACCACAAATGGCATTACATTGCCAAGTTGTCTTTAAGGATATTCCAACGCTGGTCCTGGAACACATCTACCCAACCAGGATCCTCATCTTGAACCAACGAACGGGTTTCACCAAATGCTCTCTCTCTCTCTCTCTCTCTCTCTCTCTCTCTCTCTCTCTCTCTCTCTCTCTCTCTCTCTCTCTCTCTGTGAATATCCTGCTCATCCTCCTCCTACGACGCCACAATGGGACACTGTTGCAGTCATGGCCACTAACAATCGCTTTATGTTGCTGAAGATGACGCTTATGGAGGCTTACTCCTACCGGTTACGCTGTCGTAGGAACTAGACCCACCTTTTTAATTTGCAGGCATGCGAGTACCGTTGGGGGAAGGGGTTAAGGATCCAGAAGATAGGGGGTGAGAGGGTGAGGTGAAGAAGGAGGGGAGGAGTTAGACTAAGGGCCGAAAGGAACCGGACTCCTTTGGTTATAAAATCATACGCAAAATAGAATCGATGAAGTGTCAACATTACTGAACCTGTCGACGCGCGGTTGATAGAAAGGAACTTATATTGGCTATTCGGCTCCTGATGACGACGAGTCTATTAACTGCTGCTTCTGCTTTTAGCGAAGGTTCGTACAAGGTTAAACCATGTTAGGAGCCACTTAGTGGACGTGCTCGAGGAATTTATTATTCGTGCAGCTCGGGGT
Source organism: Macrobrachium nipponense (assembly GCF_015104395.2). Classification (NCBI taxonomy): domain Eukaryota; kingdom Metazoa; phylum Arthropoda; class Malacostraca; order Decapoda; family Palaemonidae; genus Macrobrachium; species Macrobrachium nipponense. Next base: position 18,944,792 of record NC_087207.1, on the reverse strand, counting down.
GACGATATGATGTTTCGAAGTTCGTGAGATTGTAAGCGTGCGAACTGAACCGTTCTTTTGAAGAGATGGGCTCGGGGAACTCTCTGCTGATTTGCGTTATAATTATCATTATTTTTATCATTCAGAAGCTGGACCTTATTGATATAGAACAAGCCCACAGGGACCATTGCCTTTCAATTCAAGGATCCAAAGATTATTATTATTATTATTATTATTATATTATTATTATTATTATTATTATTATTATTACGGATTTTCTTAAATAGTGACCCCAAGGGTTTTCGGGGGTCGTTATCTATACTATTTCTTGGTGGTTATTATCTTTTTATAAAGTCAGTGGAAACAAGGAGAGAGAGAGAGAGAGAGAGAGAGAGAGAGAGAGACGAGAGTGGAGGAGGAAAGAGAGAGAGAGAGAGAGAGAGAGAGAGAGGCTTATTTACCAGAGGAGAAGACTCGTAAGGGTGGTTTATGGCTCGGGTTTATAAAAATATAAAACTTCGAATAGATCGTATCAGTATCTTGATCTGAAAGAACCTGAATTTAGATATTTTCTTCCTACTTTATTTCGGAGTTACGAATGTCCTTTAAAATTTAGTTTGCAATAATAATAATAATAATAATAATAACTAATAATAATGTGTTCTATAACTGTTGGAATTATAATAAATAATAACCAAATAATAATAATAATATAATAATAATAATAATAATAATAATAATAATAATAATAATAATACCTCGCTGCTTATTTTGGGAACTTATTTGAACTTCCCTCCCCAGCTTCCACTCAAATTTACGAGATTCTAGATTGTGGTACTCTCTACCTTCCTCCTGTTTTTGTGTGATGTATAAATAATTTAATTTGCCTCGTCTTTAGAAAGAGAAGTTTGTCACCGTACAATGAGCAAAAGTTCATTAACATCCACTTTTATTACCCTTCTCGGTCCTTTTAACTATAATGAATATTTAATTTGGGTCTCTTACCTATATTTTTAATAAGGACAACCAACTTTCATAAAGTTTCAAATGCATTAAAACACAAAGCTTTCGTTGGAGTGAAACTAATGCAATCAAACAATTTGGTCAGTTAAAACATCATGTCAAAGATGATACGAACTGAACGCAACCGGTTGTTAGACATCATTTTGATAAACACCAGCATTAAACAGACGTCATTTGACGCACTGATAAAAGTAAACATTAAACAAACATGTTATGACAGACTACAAATACTCGTGAACATCATTTTACCAACACGAGCATCTGATGAACAGGAAGATTTTTCTAAGATGTAATTTGACAAACAAGGTAATTTCTTTTAAGACATGATATTAAAGAAAAAAAGTAGTTACTTTTAATGTTTGATTTGACAAAGTAATTTCTTTCAAGACATGATTTGATAAAGTAAATTATGAAATACAAGAAGAATTACTCACTGATAGGAATGCCGTGCATCTTCGCTTGAACTTTTGAGGTTCTAATTATGCAACATCCTCAGTGGGGAGACTGTTCCACAGTCCAAAGGTGTGAGGAATAAGGGACCTCTAAAACTGAAAAATTCCACAGCGAGGCCCATTTACCGCATATTGGTGCCGCTGTTCAGCAAATCTTGTCGCTCTCGGCAGGAGGAGTGGATCAGGGATTAATTGAGAATGTGAAAGATCTCTAGTAAAATACAACTTATGAAAAATTTACAAACAAGAGCCTGTCCGTCGATGGTCCAATTCATAACTGCTAATGTTAGGAAGCAGAAACCTACCACCACGAGCGCCGGTCATTTAAAATCTAAAAGGGAGGACCTCGACGAGGTAAAAACTACTGCAATGCCCCTAGAGGCAATTCCACAACTCCCTCAGATAAAACTAGGTTACAATTAGTATGATATTTCATCCAGTGCCACACAAGCATCACATACCCTCCCCCCATCTCTCTCTCTCTCTCTCTCTCTCTCTCTCTCTCTCTCTCTCTCTCTCTCTCTCTGTTTCTTCTTCATCTTCCAGTCTAGTGCGTTCGAAAGAAGAATGTAAAACTCGACCGAAAGGTGAGAGGCAAAGCCAGTAGTACTTTAGTAGGTGCGGGAGGGAGATGTTATGAAAAAATAAATAACTTTCCAGTGTTTGAGCAAACAGGAATTTGAGAGGCGTCAGAGACAAAGAATAGGGGAAATATTTATTAGTGACCAAAGAATACGGAAATAGTTGTTATTTCTGCACGATGCACATTTTGTTTGACTTAACAGGAATTTGAGAAGCATTACTGTAAAAGGAATTTGAGAAGCACTACTGACCAAAGAATGGGAAACAGTTTTTATTCCATGACGAAGTAAATTTGCTTTGATCAAGTTTAGCAGTTATTCCGGAAGTTCGTTTCTGAATTTGAGAAGCGTTAGTGCCCCAGAGAATGGTGCAAAATGGTTTCAGATCTCCCCTCTTTTTATTTTGATGAAGTTTACAGACCCCCTATACAGTTAATTTTAAAATAAGACAGTTAGACTCGATTCCAGTGCATTTAGATCTGTAGGAATTATTTTTAGCAGTTTTTCATTTAGGTTATAACTGGATTCTTGAGACATTACTCGTGCGAAAGCGAGCTAAACATGACTTATGATACCCTGCTATAAGGAACATAGATTTTTGCGATTCTTTATTCAGTTTATAGTTGAATCTGAACGACATGACTTGTCAAAAGAACTGGAGAAATGAAAATGAAGAATTATTTCAGTAATTTCCACATCTGAACTAAATTATATATGAATATTCATTTTCTAGTCGAATTTCCAATTGGAGGTGAAAAATGTAATTTTTGTTTTAAAGGAACAAATCGCCTTGATCATTTCTTTTATTAGTTCCGAACAGGCTTGAAAAATAATGATTAGAAAATAACAAAATCATTTCAGTACTTTGCATTTTAGCTCAAATTTTTTTTCGTCAGTCCCTGATTCATTTTTCTTTTATCATACATTTTTTTCCTAGAAAACGAGGATTAAAGAATATTATTTTTTTTAAAGTCATTCATGAATTCTCCAGCCGTAAGGCATTAGAAATATTACAATTTAAAAATAAACAGGCAGTGAATTTTTAATCACTTAAGAAAGATATGTTGACATGATTATTCAGTAAAAGGAAGAAACATTAAAATACCTAAGATTTGAGCACGATTCGAAAGCTTTTCTTAGCTCGGGTGTTGAAGATACCATGATTTCATAAAAGTATCTAATAAACCTTGAAGTGACGATGCAAATTTTATATGAAAAGACAATTTTTTTAAATCAAAGAACAGGTAACCTCACTCAAACAAGTTGTCTTTACCTTCCCTTACATGATTAACCTTACATGAGCAACTTCGTTTTCAAAGTAGTGAGAGAGAGAGAGAGAGAGAGAGAGAGAGAGAGAGAGAGAGAGAGAGAGAGAGAGAGAGAGAGAGAGAACCTTCACAAACATCATGTGTGTGTATATATATATATATATATAATATATATATATATATATATATATAGTATATATATATATATATATTATAGATAGATATATATTAAACAGAGATAATTCTCTACAGAGAGAGAGAGAGAGAGAGAGAGAGAGAGGGATGTAACAACTTTTTTAAAAAAGATCGGCCGGTCCGATAACATGCCAATTCATTGTTCCCGTCTTAAAAACACCTTACAAGAACATTTCTTTCTTTCTCGCAAGCAGAATAAAATAGAAAAAAAAATTAAGAGACGCGAAAAATGAACCAAAATCGAGTTTGACGAGCTGGAACAGGGTACGAATGGGGACGAATCGTCCCTCACTCTGCTTGGCGGTGGATGTGGTCTATTCGTACCTCCCCCCCTCCCCCCTCCATGCCCCCCTCCTACCGACTACACCTGATCTAAATACTGTTGAAACATGAGAACTGAGCTACACAACTCCAGTTTGACAAGCTCAAATGACCGTCGTACCACCGCCAGAGAGAGAGTATTACCAGACACTGCTGCTGCTGTCGAAGAAGGCGAATGAATAGAAAATGTTGCCGTTTGCCTCTCTCTCTCTCTCTCTCTCTCTCTCTCTCTCTCTCTCTCTCTCTCCAGAAAATTAAACTTAAACTATATTTTCTCTTTCTCTAACACGAACTCAAATTTTCTCTCTCTCTCTCTCTCCTACTCTCTCTCTCTCTCTCTCTCTCTCTCTCTCTCTAAGAATACTGTCAGATAGGAAATCGTCCTAATTCTTAGGCCAGATGATGTGGCTTAGGCTAAAAATAATAAAAAGGTGATAATCTTTATTAGGCAGAATTTATTCAGCATAGAAGCATAGTAGACAATAATGAAGTGGCTACAATGCATTCCATAAGTACCTGTATTAACCTGCACTTATGCACCTGAGAGTATGTACTTGTCCAGGTACATACGTGCGTAACTAATGTCAGTCATACTTCATATGTTATGTTATTCATGAAATCATGTATACTTTAGTCGTAAATGCCTCTTGATATTTTTCAAATCTTACATGCACTGAACGTGTTTACATATAATACTCACAAATGATATGTGTATTTGTGTGCGTATATTTTATATATATATATATATATATATATATATATATATATATATATATATATATATGTATATATATTATATATATATATATAATAATATATATATATATATATGTATGTATGTATGTATGTATGTTACATATATGAAATACTCAACTTGCACTCGTATTAGAGTGGCCAAATGCCTTTAAATTCACAAAACATTGTAACAGGGAGACTTCATTATAAGGCAATGGGTATGAAACGCACCCACAATGCAAGACGTGACTGAGATCCTGTGAATATATACATATAATTGAAAACAGGATGTTAATGGATAGTAAATATATTCATTTTATTAGACGTGAATGAAATCCTTTAGATACACACAACTTTCTAACAGGGAGACTTTTCTATAATTAAATGGATTAGGAAACATATTCAAAATGCATTAGAGTGACCGACATCATTTCCTCCTCGCCTAAGTCCTTATCCTGACGTCAAAAGGAAAATGGTTAATTTTAGAAAGAAATATCTTAGCACTGATTCCTTAAAGCAACCGCAGGTGAATTCTTTGGTTTGAGATCTCAGCCGATGCCATGTGATTGCCAGATCGTCTGTGATCGAAACGTGACTCTCTCTCTCTCTCTCTCTCTCTCTCTCTCTCTCTCTCTCTCTCTCTCTCTCTCGTTGTATATCGTTCATTGAATTGCAAGCGCCATAATGAGTCGTTGACATCATTAATTAAGATGTTCCAAAGGAAAATCAACCTGTAGACAGACAAGGTATAGGAAAATATAATAAATAGATAGATGTGAGAGAATTGAAAGTAAAACCGATATTATTATTATTATTATTATTATTATTATTATTATTATATTATTATTATTATTATTATTATTAATCCGAAAATGAAACCTATTCATATGGAACAAGCCCATTAACGGGGGTCATTCACTTGAAATTCAAGCTTCCCAAGAATATGGTGTTCAATAGGAAGAATAAGAGGCGGTAAAGAGAAATACAGAAAGAAGAGATCTCGCTTACTAAAAAAAAATGAAATAATACATTGATAAAATGGTATCAAAATGCAAAGCGAATAGTATTATGGTAGTAATGCATTGCATCTTCGCTTGAAATACACCTGGAATTTAAGACGTCAGCAGCTGAGAGAAGGAATGAATTTGCTCTTCGTTTGTATGTTGAGTTTCAAAATTTCTGGATTTCATTTATATCATAAAACGAAACATTGACATACTTTAGTTACCAATAATAAAATGCCAAATATTTTTCCTAAGTATTTCATACAAAACTTCGACCTACTAATTAATTACAAACTGTTTTCACAGGTATTCCCTCGAAAGCTTCGACCTAATAATAAATTACAAACAGTTTCCTCAAGTATTTCCTAAAGAACTTAGGCATCATGGCAAATTATAAACAAACTTCGATTTAATGAAAAATCGCAAACAACTCTCCCAAGTATTCCCTAAAAACCTGCGACTTAATAATTTATTTAAAAAAATTTTCCCAAGTGTGTCCCACAAAACTTCGACTTCTTTTATTGAATAATTATAACTTAAAAACAAAATCCCACTAAATGGAGCTCATAACACGAAATTAAGTGGCCCATCTTCCGTGACCACTTGGCGCTGGGGAATCTCATCAAACCTTGGGTACGACCCGGGTATTAAATACCCCGAGGTTACGAGTCATTAATGGTCGTCAGTATCAGTATCAATTTCACAAGGTCTTTGAATAGCTCCGTCGAGCTGTACTGTTCATGCCGTGATTGCAACTCGATCTCCTCAACAGGATCAAATGTTTTTTTAACTGTCCTTCCTCCAAAGCATCGACTGGCACTCTGCAGTATTTGGTGCTGTATGGGCATATGTAGGTCGTCGGTGCCCAACGATTTTGCGACGCCATTCAGGGCCAGCCCTATGAGAGCTGATATTCATCTCAGTTGCCTGGTTAAACTATTTTGATAATAATAATTTGTGCTAGCTATTCAATCATCTGTCAATCCAGGGTTGGATTAGGACTGAAGATACAGAATTAATGCTGCTGTTGATATTTGATTGAATCTAATTTATTAATCAACTTTGTATTTTATAGAGACATTGTGCTTTTCTAGCATCTTCCTAACTGTACCAATAACAGAATCGTCTACCTCAATGCTGCTTGATTATCGTAGAAGGTGAACCATTCGTTATGAAGTACAAAAATGTTGAAGTCTATTGATTTCTAAGATTCTTTGACAACCTGGAGCAAAATGTATATATTTTGTTTACTAAACAAACAAGATATGCATCGAAACAAGTTATTTTGTACTTGTGAATAAATTTTTCTTATTTGATGCCTTTAAAATAATTGAAGGCTGTACATTTTATGCGTTTAAGTGCATGAAATATTATTAATAATTAATAATAATAATAATAATAATAATAATAATAATAATAATAATAATAATAATAATAATAATAATAATAATAATAATAATAACATTTCCTTTGAAGTCAACTAGGTAGTCACTAGTTGATAGAAATAATTACTACAAAAAATATCTATTGAAAGAAGTATATTCAAATTCTAATCCTCACATTCGAAATATATATTATTAAAAATCTAAAAAAATACATTCCATAAATACATTCACTGTGAAATACATCGCGGTGAGAGAGTTCTATAAAAGATATTTCCAGTGACTTAATGTAAAGGGATAACCAGCAAAGAATTTCTATGCAGAAATATATCCACTCGATTAAAAGGACGACTGGCAACTTTATTTGAGGTTATTAAGGTAGCTGAGTAGCATGACAATATAACTTATTTCCCCCTATACTGGACACCAGTTTCTCTCTCTCTCTCTCTCTCTCTCTCTCTCTCTCTCTCTCTCTCTCTCTCTCTCTCTCTCTACGTGATAGGTTGATAATCTGATAGCTGAATTTTATCAACAGAAGCCATTAATTCAGTACTGGAAAAAATGTAAGAGAGAGAGAGAGAGAGAGAGAGAGAGAGAGAGAGAGAGAGAGAGAGAGAGAGGAGTATTACCTATAGAACCATTCTACCCCTTGAAATATGTTTGGAATTATCTCGTTGAGAGAGAGAGAGAAAAACATTACCTATAAAATGGATCCACTCTTTGGAGTATGTGGAGAATTACCATGGGGAGAGAGAGAGAGAGAGAGAGAGAGAGAGAGAGAGAGAGAGAGAGAGATGTGGTGTGTGGGTGTGTGTGTATGTCGGGTGATGGGGTGTTGCGGAGTGCAAGGGAACCAACATCAACGAACACCCGGGTGGCATCAGGTCGTTTGAATGGACAAGGAGAGAAGGAGGAGGAGGAGGGTGATGAGGAGGGTGAGGAGGAAAGATTTCTGAATGTGTGTGAGGTGAGTACACGTGAGTGAGAGAGTGCGAGTGAGTGAGTGAGTGAGTGTGTTTGTGTGTATGTGAGTGAGTGCGGTGGAAATGCGGTGACCAGTGCCAGCAGGTGGCGTGCTGACTGACACCTGACCTCGAACTCAGGTGAGGTGACCTCTCTCTCTCTCGACGGTGTTGTCATTGATACACCCTCTTGGACTGACTGACTCTTTCGTAGCTGAATGGAGAGGAAAGCTTTCTATCCCCCCCCCTTCTCTCTCTCTCTCTCTCTCTCTCTCTCTCTCTCTCTCTCTCTCTCTCAAGAGAATTAGTTATTTGTTTTGTATTTAAATGTAGGTAAAAACTGAAAACTCCTTATAATTTATTTCCTTTTTCATTGCTTTTATATATATTTGTTGTGAGATAGTGTACACCTAAGAGCAAGCCTTGTTTGAAGAAGTTCTCTCTCTCTCTCATTTTCTCAATGAGGAATGTGGTTTGGTTACACTTTTTTTTTTCTCGTGGGGGGTGGAGGTGTGTGATGGGTGTTGGGAAGCATGAGATGAGATGTAAGTTTTAGCCAGACGGAAGTAGGAATGTAGGAATATGGTGCCCCCTATCGGCACCTTCATGGCGATTTAGGCGTTGTCCATTACACTACCAAATGCACTTCTCTCGAGTTTTTAAAGGCCTACCCTTCCCATTTACCCCTTTTAATCAGTGCGTCTGTCAAGGAGGTTTAACCTTCTTGGCGTTTGTTAATGTCTCCTTGGAGCAGTATACTTCTGAGTGTTCCCTTTTGCCTCGATACTCCTTCAAAAATATTTCCTCTCTGTTTTCCATATAGGCCTAATTAAATCTAATTTTGAACGGTTCGTTTATATATATATATAAGTATATATATATATATATATATATATATTATATATATATATATATATTATTATATGTAAATGGGGGGATTCCAGCAGGGGGAACGAGGTGAGGGTAGAGGGAACTAGGTGAGGATGAAGCTGCAGATATGACCATCAAACCTTATGTATGCAGATGACCATGCAATGATAGCCCTCAGCGCAGAATCTCTCCAAGAAAACGTCAACAACTGGAACGCGATCTTAACAGCTAATGGGAATGCGGATCACAAGAATAAGACAGAGATCATGCACTTATCACGAACACCAAGTAACGTAGATGTAGAATTAGAAGGTCAGACATTGAAACAGTGGTAGAAATTTCAAATACTTAGGAGTAGAAGTTTAGTGACCAAAACGATTCAAAACTGGAAAACAACTACCCGAATACAGAAATTCAGTAACAACCTGTATCTGCTCTACCCACTAATGAAAGACAGAAATATACCTCGCAAAGTGAAAACCATAATATACCTCTCTATTTTAAGACCAATATTGACTTATGGCCATGAATCATGGACATTAACATCAAGAACTAGAAGCCAACTTCAAGCAGCTGAAATGAAAGCCCTAAGACTCATAAAAGTGTAACAAGATAGAATAGGCTACGAAAATGAAGACATTAGAAGAGAACTGGGAGTGGAGGGGATACTAGATTTTTGTGGGAGAGAGGACAGCTTAGATGGTTTGGACACACCAAAAGAATGGAGGAGGAGCGATATCCTATAAGGTTTTTGGAATGGACACCGGAAGGAAGGAGACCGGTAGGAAGACCAAAAATGAGATGGCTACAAAACAGAGAGAGAGTAGAGAGGAGAGGCTCTAGTTTGCGGGAAGTTGATGAGATGAGGCTCTATGATGATCGCCAAGAATGGAGACTGTTCCTGAAGCAGGACGACTGACAGGCCTGGAGGCCTACCTGGCGTCTGGTGAGAAAGGTGAGAAAGGGGGGATTCCCCCCATTATTCATTAGGTAAGCGTGTGACACGAGACGGAAGGCAAACCAATACACACATTACACACAGCCTCTCTCTCTCGGCAATCCCTCCCTCTCTCTCTCTCTCTCTCTCTCTCTCTCTCCAAGGAATCTCTCTCCTCTCTCTCTCTAGCACCGACACCTCTCTCTCTCTCCACCTCTTTCTCTCCATTCTAACAGGTAATGAAAATGAGAGAGTTGCGTCATAACATTAACGTTTATTAACAACGAATAAATAATGGATAATCAAGTCTTACAGACTAACTCAAAAAACCCCGAATAGTACAATGTCTGATAGTAATCATTAGTCACCAAAAAAAGTCTACACCCATCTGGGAACTCTTTGTCCCCCTGCATTCCAGAAGTACCAGAATCGTCTGTTTCAAAGACACAGAACACATCCCGGTAAGTACACATAAGTTTAGCAACAAAATCTAAAGATCAGATATTCTTAAAAATGTCAAACAGACAACAAGCCAGTCTTCGGCTAAAACACTTCAACACTCACCCAAGCAACCGGACCACTATAAACACTAAGTCACAAAAACTCCCCGGCGAACACCAAGGCATCTTGCCTGTCACTTGAAGACCTCTGTCAAAATCCTCCCATAGGCTTGTGTATGACACTCTTTTAACAGAAAGAGGCGCACACGCACATACGAACACACAGCGCCTCGCAACACTAGTTGCATCCAGTTTCACAAAGGCACTTTGAGAAGAGTTCATAAACTGTCGTGCATTGACTTGTCGAACTAATCATTTTTATCTCACGCCATCCCCAGAAACTCATTCATCAGCTACTCTCGGGTCATTACCTCTGCACTGTTCTCCACATTCCATAGGTCACAGGGAACACATGGACAATATATTATTAATCAAAAACCCTAGGCCTCACAGTGCTCGGCCACCCCATATGCTAGCCCCCGCCTAGCAAAATTGATCATTTAATACAAAACACACTGGCCGGCTTAAAACAAAATACAAGTAAAAACTGCACGTCTCTGGCATTATAAAATAAAGCCTGTTACTCTTATATCTCCAAATAACACTAGGCGCATTTTCTCTCATTTTTCTGCATTTCTTGAATATCCCTCTTCGCTTGTCTGTAACTAGCTGCACAGACAGTAGACTGTAGGAAGCTGTAGGAAGATGGAATGCCTCCCTCATTGTAGAAGACTTCTCATGGCTTCTGCAGATCCCCAAAAAACATGCTGTAGAATTCTCTCGCGATCACCCACGTGGAAACTCTTGTAATCACCATCATGGAAATTCTTGTAATCACCCTGGGCAACATGACAGCAGTACTCTCTGCACACGGCTGGTGGACGTCTTGCTGGCGTCGGGAAACGACTTTTTTTTTGGTGTGTGTTAGTATGTCAGTCAAGTCACTGGTCAATCTTAGAAAATTAACCCAGACATACTACTTCTATCAAACAATGATCTCCAAAAAGTCAGAAATACTAACCGAACGTCTCCCAATTAACTCCCTTCAATATGACTACTAAATCATAAGTCATTATCGCCACTCTCAAAGAAAAAGAAACATCAAGTTCTCCAACTCAATTCTCCAAACTCACACATCAGCACACACACACAACGCAGAAATCACAGCAACTCCACGGAATTCTGTACTCACATTTCAAACTCGAATGTTCTCATAAGAAAATAAAAGAAAAAATCGTAATGAACCCAAGGAAAAAAAGAATCTTGTAACACACCCAGACCCAAAAAGAATGTTCTCTCAAGCTCTGATATCTGAACAACCCACAAAATCAGAAAAAATCTCCAATGTTTAACAGCAAAAACCCCTTTACTGCTCATACAACTAATTACAAAAAGACTTAATGTCAAACTCCCTTTTACGTAAGTAACTACCCTCGAAAAATTACATCTACCGGTAAAATCAAATCTCCCGTCCAAAAAAGAAATGCTATTTAAAACTCAATCCCCAAATCATATCTCTCATAGGGAAAGGAAGAAAAAATAAAAATAAAGGTAAAAAAAAGGGTAATCACAAGTAGGTTTCCCCAATCACAAAATACGTAATACATGTATAATATGCATAACACCCCGCTTTTTCCCCAAGAAATGCTCCATGTAAAGTTATGGAATTTGCCAGAAAGCAAACTCTTACCCATGCGCTTTCGTGAAATGCTATTGTCAACATTTCCAGATATTGCTAAAATTCTGAGCAATCATCATCAGAGGAAAAAAGAAACAGCACAGCGCTCATCACATCTCTTGTCAGCAGAAAAATCACCTGCGGACACATGTTCTAACAGCAGCATAAAAATTTGTCTAGTCGGACACACAAGTTTGGAAACTCATGATTCTCAAAAAAAAGGTCTAACTGACACATTTCACAGAATTAACTCCAGGATATGACTAATGTGTTCAAAAATTTGTCTCGAAGACTTATTCTCTCAACATGACTGCCCCATTATGTGCCTCCAAGAATAACACACTTGTGAACATAAAAAATGCACACATCTCCATAGGACTCTTAATGCAGTAATGCCACTTCTCTCTAAATAGTCACGAAACCAATGAGAAAGAACCACAGAAATCTCCTCTTGGCTCGAAAAAAACTCCCATAACCACAAAAAAAAGGGTCACCCGCCAAAGATTAATTCCAACTCCATATATTTCACCATATTAATAATAACACCACTCCGGTTATAAAAATATTTCCTCCATTTGGTTAATAACCAACCCCATATATTCTCTCTTATTTCTCCAATAGCCACATGTCAATAAAAAAAAACACCACTCCAGTAATAGAGAATAATCACCTCTATTTCGGCAAATACAAAATATTTACCTCTATTTCCCCAATAACTCCATGTGGAAGAAAACAAGGCTCCAAAAAATATATCTCCAAAAAATGTGCACTCAAGGCACCTAACTCACACACTCACAAATATTGGCCTATAATCTCCTCAAAAATGTGTCTCCATTTGCAACAAAGGTGGCTGCAAAATAATTGAACTAAACATAGCTCTCATCACCATTGGCAAATATCAAAAATAGCCAAAAATACATCTCCAATATATTATATCTCAAATTATAACTCCAAAATAATATATACCTCCAATTATAACTCCAAATATATCTCAATTATAACTCCAATTCTCCAGAGAATAACTCAATGTTATAGTAAAAAACTATGAAACTCTCTCCATTTAGCATAACTGCTAAAAAAAGGGGCAAAAACTCGGCAAATAAAACTGTCTAGAAAATTCTAGAAAAAATCACCAATGTGCCACAACTCATTATAACAGAACTCCAAATTCAAAGTGTCTAAGCCTAGACTTCTCCATATGCACTACGACATAGGCCACTAGAAAACTTAACCAAGTTTCCTATCTCTCACAAATTTGTCACAAATACAACAAAGGTATTGTGCAAGAAAACTCACAATTTCTGGAACACAAATATCCAGAGAAAAAATGTAGTGCCACTACGTATGCATCCAAAACATGCAAGAAATTCTCCCATATATTTCTCTATAGCATCAAATAGCTGAAACACAAACACGTTCCCGAACAATGACTCTAAGTCACGAACTGAGACATTAAAAAATATCCACACCAACTGGAGAGAAAAAATAAATTCAAATTTACTCTTGGTAAAGAAAACTTGTGTCAGCGATGGCTAATTTCCAAAAAAGGAAAAAAGAAAAATCAACGGCCTTGTTCACTATCTCCCGTAACTCACCAGATGTCAAGCAATTATCTGCTGAACCCATAAAAAAAAAAGAAAAAAAACTAAAATAATGTGTTGTTAGTTCCTCCCATATTCAAAAAAGATTTCACCACCCTTGATAGCATTAAAACGCCCACGTATTAGTATAAAAAAAATCAGTATCAGAAATATCATTATCACAAAATCACCAAAAAAATTGCTATCATCAAAAACATCAGTATCAGTACAAAAAATATCACCAATGTTAATGCTTGTCCATTCTCCAAAACTTCAGCACAAAATTCAGCAAAACTTCAGCAAGACTCACTACAATTCACCAAGATTCAGCCAGATTCATCAAGATTCAGCAAAACTCATCCCCGTGAATCACTGAAATATTCTCCAAAGTTACCAAAAACTCAACAATTAATTAACACAAGACTTCTCCCATTAATTCATTGTAATAATTATCCATGAATAATTATCTGTAATAATTATAGAATAATCTCCCATGAAATATCTCAAATCTCTCGTAAAATAATTATACTTAAGCAAACCTCCCGTGACACATCTCAAGTATAAGAATTATCAATAATAATAATAATAACTCTCCATAGCAATAATTCTCTTGCAAAGATCTCAAGTAAGGGTGAATTCAAATAGCATACACTAGTATTGCTGAATCCTATGACATACAATTTCTCCAGCATACACCATTCACGGCACCGGGCAACACCATTCGGCACTTCAAAGTAATTTCTCCAACACAATAAAAAAAATAATCTGTGTATCCCCCTCATATTTGTGTCTTTCAAGGCACAAAGAAAACATATAACACATCCCGTGCATGTTAACTACTTTTCCCCGCATTCACGGAAAAGAAAAATCTCTTTTTATTTCCTTTTCTCTTCCTCCAAGAAAGAAAAAAAATATCTCTTTTCTAAAAAAAAAGACTCTACGGGCATTTCACTTCATCAACTAATCAATCAGCTGATGTCTTAGCATCCAATGTCAAGGGCAAATCCATACCCCAACACGAAGAAAAAAAAAGGAAAAGGGGGGGAGTTCACCCACACTGAGAAAAAAAAATTTCTCCCCCCCGTTAGAATAACCCCTCAGTCAAGCGGCAGAACAGCCCGAGGCATGCCAGTAATCCCCCATCTCCCCTTAAACAGTGTATACACTAGTACCCTCCCCTGCACTATCTCTCGAGGGAGGCCAGTGGTACCCTCGCAATACAATGCGCCTCTCTGCAGAATTGTGCTGAGCCCGTAAAATTGTGGCCGCTCTTGTCTCCAAGCCAGATATGCTTATCTAAGCACAGTTCACATGCAAAAAACACATCTCTATACACTCTTATGTGTTTAAAACAAAGACGAATACGTCTATCATAAACAGGCGTGAATAAAGAAAACATGTCACTTCTGCTACTATGGGCAAGGACAAGAAAAATTTTTGACCTCTTGAACCAATCCCATAACCCTGAAATATTTAAACAAAAACCCTCTCCCTTTGATAAACAATAGTTTTTAACACTCACCACTCCATAATGGGAACAAAAAGAACTCGAAATTCTCGAAATGCACGGCAGTGATATATGCACTAATAACAACACCTTCACGGCCATCTCGGGATGCACTCGTCATTACACAAGCAAAAGTCATACTGGGTGCCCCACTGCTTCTAGGCTGACTCCCTGGGAAAAATGCTGAGTCCAATAAAATCCTTCCCTCCCTTTAGCACAGTTAACAGATAGACATTTTCTCATTTTTTTTCTCACTAAGTAACTGAAAACTAACAGTTTAACGATTTTCCACAATCCCACAAAGGCTTTGTTGTTCGAAAACTATCGCTAAGCCATACCCCTTCTATTTTCTAACTGGCCACCCATCTCTACATTGGCGTTCCTAGGCATAGAAAAGAAAAATAAACTTTTATACCCCTTTTTTCACCGCCTGCCACCACTGTAAATGGGGGGATTCCCCCCATTATTCATTAGGTAAGCGTGTGACACGAGACGGAAGGCAAACCAATACACACATTACACACAGCCTCTCTCTCTCTCTCTCTCTCTAGCACCGACACCTCTCTCTCTCTCCACCTCTTTCTCTCCATTCTAACAGGTAATGAAAATGAGAGAGTTGCGTCATAACATTAATGTTTATTAACAACGAATAAATAATGGATAATCAAGTCTTACAGACTAACTCAAAAAACCCCGAATAGTACAATGTCTGATATTAATCATTAGTCACCAAAAAAAGTCTACACCGATCTGGGAACTCTTTGTCCCCCTGCATTCCAGAAGTACCAGAATCGTCTGTTTCAAAGACACAGAACACATCCCGGTAAGTACACATAAGTTTAGCAACAAAATCTAAAGATCAGATATTCTTAAAAATGTCAAACAGACAACAAGCCAGTCTTCGGCTAAAACACTTCAACACTCACCCAAGCAACCGGACCACTATAAACACTGTCACAAAAACTCCCCGGCGAACACCAAGGCATCTTGCCTGTCACTTGAAGACCTCTGTCAAAATCCTCCCATAGGCTTGTGTATGACACTCTTTTAACAGAAAGAGGCGCACACGCACATACGAACACACAGTTCGTTAGCGCCTCGCAACACTAGTTGCATCCAGTTTCACAAAGGCACTTTGAGAAGAGTTCATAAACTGTCGTGCATTGACTTGTCGAACTAATCATTTTTATCTCACGCCATCCCAGAAAACTCATTCATCAGCTACTCTCGGGTCGTTACTCTGCACTGTTCTCCACATTCCATAGGTCACAGGGAACACATGGACAATATATTTATAATTAAAAAACCCTAGGCTCACATATATATATATTATAATATATAGATATATATATTATATATATATATATATATATATATATATATATATATATATTTATATATATATAGATATATATATATATATATATATATATATATATATATATATATAATATATATATATATATATATATATGTTTATATTTATATTTAGAGAGAGAGAGAGAGAGAGAGACCTATTGACATTTGATAGGACTGTGTATGATAAGAGAGCGCTGCATAAATGTACATAGGTTACACAAATAAGATTATCGGCAGCTATTTATTATACTTTTCATAATATGGTCCTCCGCTTCTTTCAGTAAGAGTATTCATACATTTTCTATTCATTATATCTTCTTTCTTTACAGACTTAATTCCAGCTTTGCCATTTACTCGGAATTTTTCATTGTTTAGGTATCAATTTTTATCGTTAACGTACAAGATACCTTTGCATGGTTTGCCATTTCTTTAGAAAAGTACTTAACGACCCTATGAACGATTTCTCGAGCCTGTGGATGAAGATTAATGCGAGAACGAAGACTTCCTTCCATGTTGTTTGTAAGGCGACAAACACCTTAATGAGTCAGTGAGACTGAGTGAGTGTTTTGACTGAGCTTCCCTTGTGGAGGCAAGGGCTGTTTGACTTTGACATCTTTATACCTGAGGTCAGCTTAACACCTGAGAGAGGAACTGGCAGCTCTGGAAATCTTTTTTGCCACGTTTAAGAATAAACTTGTTGTTTTATTGTTGTTAAATGCTATAAAATTAAATACGAGGGCTTTTAATAAGTGGCAAAAATTAACCAGCAACCAATTATATTTTTGTTGTATAACTTATGCTGCCTTCATATACCATAAAATGGGAGTTAGAATATTGATGTGGCAGAGCAAGTCACCGTCCATGCCCTACCCTTTTCGCCATGTCGGAGCCAATAGAGTATAGTTGTGGGTAATTGTGTTTTGCATGATCAAGTATGACTGGGATAAATGTGCGCTAGGCTGCATATGTATGAAATAATGTATAATATTCATAGGTATATGTATATATCATACGTATATGTATAAAAAATATATATATATATATAAATATATATATATATATATATATATATATATTATATATATATAATATATATATATATATATATATATATATATATCAGCAATAAGTCACCAAACAGCCAGTGACAAATATGTACGTAAATAGCCACATGAAAGGTGAAGAATCAAAGACCAGGTACCAAGCGCTTTCGTGTATTGCATACACTTCTTCGGGGTACAAAGTAAAATAAATAAATAGAAACATAAACAAGAAAATTTCACAGAACAAAGATCAAAGCCATTAACAAGCAAATTATCATTACAAATTGTCACTACCAAACAAGTAAGAATACTTTTAAAAAGTGCTTAAGAACTGAAACTGCAGTTAGTATAACAGGCTGTTGCTAAAAAGGTGACATTGTATTTCCCTACAATTTTATAAAACAAGGTAACTATCTATTTAAAAAGACCTGAACTCAGATTCATTAGTTGATCGTTAAATGCTTAATAAATGCAGATTCAATTATGTTTCTTTTTACAATATGGTACAAAAATATTACTTCAGATGCATTTTTCCAGTCTATACTATGGTTAAAATCATTCATGTGTACAAATAAAGCACTCGTCGATTGACCTGTTCTAACTGCGTAACCGTGTAAATGCAGTCACTAGTTTGTTTTGGGGAATTACGCACAATGATATTTTGAAGTGTTCCTGAATTTTTATATACCACATTTATCTTGAAAGTTGTCAGTAATTTCTGAATAAAAGAAAGATTGACATTATATGGCAGTGTTAAGATATTTTCTCTCACAAAAGGCTCCCTATTGTTAGTGGAATAAAAAATACTTCAAAATATCATTGTGCGTAATTCCCCAAAACAAACTAGTGGCTGCATTTACACGATTCCTTGTGCTGGCTGTAATTACAACTACCTTGGTCAAACTGGTAAAGAACTAGATTACCGTCTAAAACAACACCGTTACGCAGTTAGAACAGGTCAATCGACGAGTGCTTCTTTATTTGTACACATGAATGATTTTAACCATAGTATAGACTGGAAAAATGCATCTGAAGTAATATTTTGTAACCATATTGTCAAAAAAAAAAAATAATTGAATCTGCATTTATTAAGCATTTTAACGATCAACTAATGAATCTGGGTTCAGGTCTTTTTAAATTAGATAGTTACCTTGTTTATAAAATTGTAGGGAAATACAATGTCACCTTTTAGCAACAGCCTGTTATACTAACTGCAGTTTCAGTTCTTAAGCACTTTTAAAGTATTCTTACTTGTTTGGTAGTGACAATTTGTAATGATAATTTGCTTGTTAATGGCTTTGATCTTTGTTCTGTGAAATTTTCTTGTTTATGTTTCTATTATTTATTTTACTTTGTACCCCGAAGAAGTGTACGCAATACACGAAAGCGCTTGGTACCTGGTCTTTGATTCTCACCTTTCATGTGGCTATTTACGTATATATATATATATATATATATATATATATATATATATATATATATATATATATATATATATATATATATATATATATATATATAAATCATGTCTAAATCTGTATGCTAAAAATTGCACGAATTGTGTATGATATTATTATTATTATTTTTTTTTTTGGCTCTATCACAGTCCTCCAATTCGAACTGGGGGGTATTTATAGTGATTTCCGGGGGTTCGGGTTGCATCCTGCCTCTTAGGAGTCCATCACTTTTCTTACTATGTGCGCCGTTTCTAGGATCACACTCTTCTGCATGAGTCCTGGAGCTACTTCAGCCTCTAGTTTTTCTAGATTCCTTTTCAGGGATCTTGGGATCGTGCCTAGTGTTTCCTATGATTATGGGTACAATTTCCACTGGCATATCCATATCCTTCTTATTTCTATTTTCAGATCTTGATACTTATCCATTTTTTCCCTCTCTTTCTCTTCAACTCTGGTGTCCCATAGTATTGCGACATCAATGAGTGATACTTCCTTCTTGACTTTGTCAATCAACGTCACGTCTGGTCTATTTGCACGTATCACCCTATCTGTTCTGATACCATAGTCCCAGAGGATCTTTGCCTGATCGTTTTCTATCACTCCCTCAGGTTGGTGCTCGTACCACTTATTACTGCAAGGTAGCTGGTGTTTCTTGCACAGGCTCCAGTGGAGGGCTTTTGCTACTGAATCATGCCTCTCTTGTACTGGTTCTGTGCAAGTGCCGGGCATGTTAGCTTGCTATGTGGTTTTGATGGTTTCCTTTTGTTTTTCGTAGTGCCACTTCCTACATATGGGAGAGATGTTATTTCCGCCTATCGTTCTTTGAACATATCGGGTTCTTAGGGCCTGATCTTGTGCCGCTGTTATCATTCCTTCAGTTCCTTCTTGAGCTCTCCCCTCTGTAGCCATTGCCATGTGTCATCGCTGGCTAGTTCTTTAATCTGTCTATGTATTTCCGTGCATTGGTTTGTTTGTGCCCAATCCTCTGTTCTGCTTGTCATTCTCCTGGCTCTGTATATTTCTGGGTCTTCGTCTACTTTTATTTTATTCTTCTTCCCATGCACTCTTTAGCCACTCGTCTTCACTGGTTTTCAGATATTGCCCTAGTGCTCTGTTTTCGATGTTGACGCAGTCCTCTATACTTAGTAGTCCTCTCCCTCCTTCCTTTTGTGTTATGTATAGTCTGTCCATATTTGCTCTAGGGTGTAGTGCTTTGTGTATTGTCACATGTTTCCTGGTTTTCTTATCTATGCTGCGGATTTCTGCCTTCGTCCATTCCACTATTCCTGCGCTGTATCTGATTACTGGCACTGCCCATGTGTTTATGGCTTTTATCATATTTCCGGCGTTGAGTTTTGACTTGAGTATCGCCTTGAGTCTGCATATATTCTTTGCTGATTGTGTCCTTCATCTCTTGGTGTTTTATATCCCCTCCTTCCATTATTCCCAGGTATTTGTATCCAGTCTCATCTATGTGTTTGATGTTTCTCCCATCTGGTAGCTTTATCCCTTCAGTTCTCGTTACTTTGCCTTTTTGTATATTGACTAAGGCGCATTTTTCTATTCCAAACTTCATCTTGATGTCCCCAGATGCAATCCTGACAGTCTGGATTAGGGTATCTATTTCCTTGATGCTCTTACCATACAGCTTGATGTCGTCCATGAACATCAGATGGTTGATTCTGTTGCCTCTTTTCTTGAGTTGGTACCCGGCATCCATCTTCTGTAGTACTTTTGTCATGGGAATCATGGCTACTATGAAGAGTAGCGGGGACAGTGAGTCACCCTGGAAGATCCCTCTCCTGATATTAACCTCTGCTAGTCTTATTCCAGAGCTTGTAAGTATTGTATTCCAGTTGTGCATTGTATTTTTGAGGAAGCTGATGGTGTTTTCCTGTGCCCCATATATTTTCAGGCATTCTATTAACCATGTCTGTGGTATCATGTCGAAGGCTTTCTTATAGTCTATCCATGCCATGCTTAGGTTGGTTTTCCTTCTCCTACTGTTCTTCATTACCATTTTGTCTATCAGGAGCTGGTCTTTTGTGCCACTACACTTCCTTCTGCAGCCTTTCCTGTTGGTGGGGGATGGTGTTTGTCTCCTCTAGGTAGTTGTATAGCCTTTCACTGATGACACCTGTTAGTAACTTCCACATTATTGGTAGGCAGGTGATAGGCCTGTAGTTACTGGCTATATTTCCCTTACTCTTGTCTTTTTGTACTAAGGATGTTCTTTCTGTGGTCATCCATTTGGGTGCATGGTGATTTGTGATACAATGCTGGAGTTGTTCTGCTATTCATGGGTGTAGGGCCTTGAAGTTTTTGAGCCAGTATCCATGGACTTCATCGGGACCTGGGGCTTTCCAGTTTGGCATTTTCTTTAGTTGGTGTCTGACTGTGTCTGCCGTGATCTCTGTGAATCTTTGTTTTATTCTCCCTGTTTCTTCTTCCTTGACTTTCTGGAGCCATGTTGCATGTTTGTTGTGTGATACCGGATTGCTCCATATGTTTTCCCAGAGTCTCTTACTTGGTTAGGCTTCAGGATTTTCTTGGTGATTGTCTTCCCCTCTTAGTTGGCTTTATAGTCTTTTCTGGTTGGTTCCGAATAGTTTGTTCTGTTGGTATCCCTTATTCCTGTTCATGTACCGTTGGATCTTATGTGCTTTGGCCTTAAGCCTGTGTTTTACATCTTCTATTGTGTTGTTTAGTCCCCTCTCTTGTACTTTGTATTTCTCGTTGAGTTCCTCCCTTGTTTTCTTGCTTCTTAGCCTTTTTTCTGCCATCTCTTTCAGTTTACTCAAGTTAGATCTCATCACCATGATATGCTTTTCCAATCGCCTTTTCCAAGGAGGCTGCTGTTTTAGTTTCTGTTGGGTTGGTTGTGCTGGTGGTGTTGGTGTTCGAATCCCCATCAGTTCTGCTACTAATCTTGTTCCTGCATATGCCAAGTTATTTGTTTCTGTGATACTGGTGGTATGTATTATGCCCATTATTTCATTGGCCTCACTTGTTTTCTCCCTTAATTTCTTGGTGTTGTAGGCTTTCATGGAGGGGATCTTTGTTCTCTCTGTATCTGGCTCCATCCATTGTCTAATCTTTTCTACCCTCTCTGCCCTCTCTGTTACTTCGTCGGTGTTTCTTCGTTTGTCGTTGTTTGATACTTCATCATCCCTGTCGTCTTCTGTGGCATCGTCTCTCAGTTCGTCTTCGTGTAATTCGTTGTCGTGTGACATTTCCCTTTCCAGTTCTTCTCTTTCTGTTGGGGAGAGCCAGTTCTTTTTCTTTATGTTCCTTACTTGGTCTGCCAGCCTCTGCTCTGTTTAGGGGGTGTTATTCCTCTCATTCCAGATGTTGACCAACCTTCTTCTATATCCTCTTTCCGTCGGGTTGCTTCTCTTGTCCATTTCTACCTTTCGTTTGCTTCTATAGCTCCAATCTCAGGCTGTTGGTTACTGTCGTTGTGGTGGTCAGTTGCTGGATGACGACCGTCTTCCCCTTCAATTAGGTTGAATACCTGGTTGCCGGACGAAGCTCCTCTGTTGCCAGAGGTTCCATTTACGTCGTTGTCGTTTATTCCTTCATTTCTTTCCATCATTGCTGAGTTTTGCTATTTAACCCATAGCTGGACCCTACCCCATCAGGGATAAGTACTCATTTACAGCTGAGTAGACTGAGGAAATTATGGTAAAGATCCTTTCCCAAGGAATCAACGCCGAGGAGAGTGGTCACCCATCCAACGACTGACCAGTCCCAATGTTGCTTAACCAGTCCATTGACGACCTAACCCACTCTGCCACGGCACCACATTATTATTATTATTATTATTATTATTATTATTATTATTATTATTATTATTATTATTATTATTCAGATGAACCCAACTCACATGTAACAATCCCACAGGTGCCATTGATTTGAAATTCAAGTTCCCAAATAATATGGTGTTCATTTGAAAGACTTAACAGAACGTAATTGGTAACGCAGAATGAAGAGACCAGTTATTAGAAAAAAAAATATATAATGAATATATTAAATAGTTATTGGTTTTTGTGTAGGACTCACGTGCCAGAGTATCCAAAGAAAGATACGAAGCTTAAAGCCTAAATAAGCCTAAATATTTTCGTAATTATTCCCCGACTGTCAGTCTGTCTGTCTGCTTCACTAATTGTTAGTAGAAATTTTTTCTGCTACAAATGCATTCTCTCTCTCTCTCTCTCTTCTCTCTCTCTCTCTCTCTCTCTCTCTCTCCTTTTCTGATAACATATAATTTTTCTTTGTTGGACCAACTAATAAATTGCTGTTAAACTTACTAATTCAGAAACTGCTCATTCAGAAACATTTTATTCTCCTCTCTCTCTCTCTCTCTCTCTCTCTCTCTCTCTCTCTCTCTCTCTCTCTCTCTACTTTTCTGATAACATATAATTTGTCTGTTTGTTGGACCATCTAATAAATTGTTATTAAACTTACTTATTCAGAAACTGCTCATTCAGAAACATTTTATTCACCTCTCTCTCTCTCTCTCTCTCTCTCTCTCTCTCTCTCCATTTTACCCAAACAGAAAAACCATTTCGAAAGCACGACAAAAATTGAAGGATGCATCTCTCTCCTTGAGGAACCCCGCTTGCATTTTTTCATTCTTTCGACGCCTTGTTCAGCTTTATGGCTCTGACACGCTCTTATGGTGCAACAGATGGTCCTTTTATCGGGTAATTTAGCATCTGATAAATTTTATACTATAATTCAACATCTGATTTTTCATCTGACAACTACTTTTCTCATTACTTTTAATAATTATTCCGATTTTTCATCTGACAGTCGTATATCTAATTGTTCGAATTAAGTATTATCTCATTGTTTCTTCTGAAAAATATTACCTATTTGTTCTGCACTTTCAAATCAGATATTCAGTATCTGCTATCTAAAATCAGTTTACTTTGACAGAGAAATAATAACTAATATTTTAATTACCTATCTCTAACTTGTGTAAATAGAAACTCAAAAGTTCGAGCGAAGATAAAATCCTGTACAGCTCGAAATCATTTCACCTTGTATTTTACTAATTCATGTATATTTTTATCTGATATTTATTAATTTACTATTTAATCTTTTTTTCTTTTCTGATAACTGATCTCTTTTTTTGTGTGTGTCCTGTTGTCTTCTGTAACTCCTGTCAAATGAACACCATATTCTTCGGAAGCTTAAATTTCGAGTCAGTGGCCCCTGGGTGGGCTTGTTCCATATGAATTGGTGTTTGTCCTCTGATAATAAATAATAATAATAATAATAATAATAATAATAATAATAATAATAATAATAAATAATAATAAGGATAATAATAGTAATAATAATAATAGTTTTTTATTATTATTATTATTATTATTATTATTATTATTATTATATTATTATTATTATTATTATTATTATTATTATAATGATGGTAAATTCTCTCTAAAATCGGTATAGGGTTGCTAATAATAATAATAATAATAATAATAATAATAATAATAATAATAATAATAATAATAATAACATTAATTATTTATTAATTATTATAGATTATTATTATTATTATTATTATTATTATTATTATTATTATTATTATTCTCTTTAAAAACTTCTTTGCCTCAAGTGCACTAATTCAAGGTCCAGTCGTTCCAGCTGGTGGTCTGGAAAAAAAAAAAATTGGAAATATGATATCCAGAGCATGATTCACGCGTTATTTTTCAGTGTCTGCTCTTGTTACGTGCTCCGTTTTGGGTGTTCACCGGAGCATTAAATGCTCCTTACATGCTCCTGTTCCGTGCCTTGCATAAACAATTTTTCTTGGCTTAATGAGCTTAATTGCTTTTTCATTATGTTTTTTTTTTTTTTGTGAGATGGTGCACACCTAAGAGCAAGTCTTGTTTAGAGAATAGTATCTCTCTCTCTCTCTCTCTCTCTCTCTCTCTCTCTCTCTCTCTCTCTCTCTCTCTCTCTCTCACATAACGAAGTCACAATCTTCAAAATGTCTAATTTTTTAAATAAATGACAATATAGGAGGGGTTTAGCGACAGACTGCTCTCTCTCTCTCTCTCTCTCTCTCTCTCTCTCTCTCTCTCTCTCTCTCTCTCTCTCTCTCTCTCCAGCTCGATTACAGCTGCATCGTACTAGAAGATCACCCGAATACAGACTTGTCGCCTTTCCTCTTCGTTATCAAAGGTCTAATCCGGATTATTCAAATTAACATGTGCCACTGCTCTCTCTCTCTCTCTCTCTCTCTCTCTCTCTCTCTCTCTCTCTCTCTCTCTCTCTCTCTCTTTCAAGAGGGACTTAATTATTCTGTTTTGTATTTAAATGTAGTTAGATACTGAAAACTGCTTATAATTTATCTCTCGCTTTAAAACTATCAAAATTTGAAAGAAATTAAAACCTGGGAAGCATTTAATGACTGCCTCTCTCTCTCTCTCTCTCTCTCTCTCTCTCTCTCTCTCTCTCTCTCTCTCTTCAACTATATTGGAGAACACTTTGCGTTATGCACAGAGAAGAACCGTGACAGACAGACAGACGAAACTAATCTGCACAGAAAGTTCTTCTTGCGAAATTAGTCACGAATTCTGTAGCCATTCCGACCGTCTAATTTCAAACGTCGAATATTCAAATGTGTGTCCGCCAAATCCAGTCCTGGTGATCCACTTGCAAAACGACACATACACACACACACACACACACACACACACACACACACACACACACACACACACACCTCCCCCCACCCCCGCACCTCTTACCCAACCCATAATTCGCTGCTCTTGACGTTTTCCAAAGCTAATCCAGTTTCGAACTATTACGGTGGGCGGTGCAGATCTATAATAATGGGACTGGTCCAGATCCGGTACTTAAAGATGCATTTTCTTGTCTTTGGGGAGGTGGGGTGGGGAGGGGGAGGGCGGCGGTTGGTGAGTGTTAGAAATACTTTTTAAGGAAAGAATCATGAAAAAGAATATTATCATGGAGAGTTATGAGACAGTATTCTGGGAGAGAAAGCCATGAAATAGCTTCCTTTCATAGAAAAAGTGCAACTCTACTATATAGCTGGACCAGGTAGTCGTACTCAGAGCCTGTGGGATAATTTTTTTATTGATTTTGTGTTAAAGGGAGTTCTGGGATGATATTTCGGGGAAGAACGCCGTCTCCTTCCTTTTCTAAACTCTCCTGAAATCTACTTTCTTCGGAATTGTTTTCCAGAAAACTGGAACTATAAAATGCGTGACTGGAGTAGAGTGTTGCACCCGGAGCTTGTCAAATATCTTTGGGACTCTCATTTTTGCATTGTATCTGGCCGAATACACGAATGATATTGAGAATTTGAATGAAGTAACTCATGATTTGCCCCCAAGAAACGCAGAATAATGCAGAAATCACAATTACAAGAGAGAAAATAGCCCACGACAACTCAAAGTATTTGAATGCCGTTCTCAGACCCTGTGAAATAATTTTGGCACTCATTTCTGTATTGTATGTAGCCTAAGACAAGAAAGATATTGAGTATATGAACTAAATAACTAAACAAATTTGTCTCACAGATGCACAGAATAATGTAGAAATCACAACAGAATCAATAAAACATCCCATACGCCCGAAACAGCTAAAGAAAAAAAAAAAGTCACAAAGTCACACGGAAAACCATAGACCTACTACTCGTACGAACGCTGCCAACACCCACAGATTTGAACAGAATCTAAAAGATAGATGGCATTTCCCTTTAACTCACATATTTGCCCCACAAAAGCACAGAATAATGCCAAAATCACAATAGAATCAAGAAAGCATCCCATACACACGAAACAACTGCAAAAAAAAGGTCACACGGAAAACCGTAGACCTAAAAGTCACACTGCTAACATCCACAGGTATGCGAACAACACAGACTCTATATAAGATATTGACAGCGCTTCCCTTTCGAAAATCGGCCACCGCTGCTCTTCCCAAACCGCACCTGGGTCGAATATCATTACAGATCTATTAAGGACGTAAATAAAAAGTCCCCTACGTCGAGATGATGTGAATAATGATAAAAAAC
Organism: Macrobrachium nipponense; assembly: GCF_015104395.2. Classification (NCBI taxonomy): domain Eukaryota; kingdom Metazoa; phylum Arthropoda; class Malacostraca; order Decapoda; family Palaemonidae; genus Macrobrachium; species Macrobrachium nipponense. The sequence continues at coordinate 18,917,900 of NC_087207.1, read as the reverse complement.
GCCCTCGCGATCGAGTTACATATATCATAAACTCGATTCGATACCTGATCTTCGGACAGCCCTGTCGACGGAAGGAATGTCCTGCGCTATTTTTTTTTTTTTTTTTTTTTTCAGACCGATTTCCTTATATAATGCGCACTTGTGGGTATGTGTGTGTATGTACTTGGTTTACAAATACATATACATGCGTATATGCGTGCGTGTGCGCGCGCAGGTTTAAGGAATACTTACGAAATCACACGCACTTTTATTCGATTTGTGTACGACTTTAATTGATATAACTTTCTTTCTCTTTTTGTTTTGTCTGTTGTTTGACTGTGCGTCCACAAAACAGCAAAACAAGTCACCAACGCATCTCGATAATATGTTGCACACATACTACAAACAAGTTGCGTACGCAAATCGATCTGTATATACGACTTCAATAAATATAACATTCATTCTCTACCTGCCTTGCCTGTTGTTTGTCTGTCTGTCAGTCTGTGCGTCTAAGAGCGCATCCTCGTTACAGTAAAACATGTCATGAACACATTTCCGGTCGGAAACTTACCGGAAATATGTCACAAACAAGTTGTATACAAATGTCAACGACTTAATCGGGATTCCAAACCAAATCTTCATACGATCATCCAACATCGTCCCAAGATTCGTCCCTCAC
>NC_087207.1:18899742-18907242 GCF_015104395.2 Macrobrachium nipponense | reverse complement strand
ATACATGTGTGTGAGTTGACATCTCCAAGGAAAGAAAAAACAATAAATATTTTGTCCTTAAATTCATAACCAAAGATGCTTCTCTCTCTCTCTCTCTCTCTGAATACAGCAGCTCAATATGACAAACCACCATGCCATGAAATCTGTCCACAAACCACGACAGAATAAAACCCTCACAGCAATATCTACCAATAACGTCCAATATCAGAGGTTTGCTCAATTTTGTCAATGATATCCTTGGGTAGATTAAGTTTCATTTGATGGAGATTTAAATTCTGGTCTCGAAGAAAACGTACAGAGGAGATCGCGTAGGACGTGGGAATACCCTTTATCTAGATTGGGGTAAAGTTGAATGTCGGGAGGCACAAGGCCATTTCTGTAAGAATGAGGCGCTTCGGACGAGACAGAGAGAGAGAGAGAGAGAGAGAGAGAGCGAGGAGAGGAGATTAGGTGGGGGAGGAGTTTTGTATAAATATCATGAAAGGTTCATACTTATGAACGATGAAGAGAAACAGAAAAGATATTTTGTACCTTGTGAATGGCTTAGTACTTACGAATGAGAGAGAGAGAGAGAGAGAGAGAGAGAGAGAGAGAGAGAGAGAGAGAGAGAGGAGAGGAGATTAGGTGGGGAAGGAGTTTTGTATGAATACCATGAAAGGTTCATACTTATGAACGATGAAGAGAGACAGAGAAAAGATATTTTGTACCTTGTGAATGGCTTAGTACTTACGAGAGAGAGAGAGAGAGAGAGAGAGAGAGAGAGAGAGAGAGAGAGAGAGAGAGAGAGAAATATTTTATGAATATCTTACGAAGATTTCATATTTAAGAACTACAGCAATCCAATTTTCATTTATGATTTTGATAAGAAATCTCTCTCTCTCTCTCTCTCTCTCTCTCTCTCTCTCTCTCTCTCTCTCTCTCTCTCTACGTGCGTTCCTCGACAGTTTACAAACACAAACAATCAGTAAATAATTCACTGCATATATAAAGAGAGCTACTCTGCGGCATGAAGGACAAGGACTCTCTCGCGAATTGTAAATTATTTAAGCCAGATTATTTCCGTCCAATTTCAAGAACTGGAGACATTGAACAAAGTCTGAATAATATTGTTCTGAGTTGTAATTAATAGCCCTCAAAAATAATCGAGTGACTTCTGTTTTATTTTAAAAAAAGATGACTTCAAACAGAAAATTAAGGCCGTCGGTAGATACCTGTTTTGACTACAGCTACGAAAGGTGCAAGAAGGTTCTGGGAAGCAGATAAACCAATGAGAATCTTCTACAAAATCTCGTATACAGACTAAAGCAATTGTAGAAATTAAAGATGTGAATCCTTAAAAGTTAGAAACATATAGTATATTTATATATATGCGTATACTTCAAAATAAACAAAATCAGTAAGAAAAAACTTCACACAAACAAAGGAACAGAATTCATATCACGAAATGATTCAACCACCCACCTACCAGTGTTGTTCCTTTCCTAGAACACCCAAGAGGATGAAGAACAAGTAGAAATAATGATGGAAAAAGATTTACACGTTGAGCCGCGCATGCTCAAGGGAGGTGGGCTATAATTATAGGTATGGAGGGAAAGAATACAGCCGCAAATAAACACGAAATACTGAGACGTAAAAGCAGTTTGTTGAATCTCGTATTGCTTATGAGGGAACCTTCTCGGGATTGGGCTGAAGTTGCCTTTGCGTTAATCAGGTAAAAACTAAAGAGAAACGTTATGCGCACATGAATTGCATCATTACTTCCCCAGTTACCTGGACGCTGCATATTTCTGTTGTTTAACCTTTGTATCTTCAGTTTGCTGGGACAGAATAAAGCCTTGAATTTTTTAAGTTGCATTGTAGGTTGCAAAATAATCTAGAAGTTCAAAGTTACATGACCATAGAGTTTTACACGGCATTTTGCTACATTTACCAATTCAGTCTCATTAGTGGAATGGTGAATGCATTCTAAATGATATTATTGCGTTTTGCTAGAGTGACACCTCACGTCTTAAGATTCAGTGTAATAGAATACAGTCAGTCTCATGAGTGAAAGGATGATTCTACCAAAGAGCCAACCAAGCCTTCTGGCTAAAATGATATTCCGGCATCTCCCACAATCCAATCAATCGTGACAAGCAACGAGGACCACTTCCAATGAAATTTTCGCCAAAATTAAAACTACTTTTTTTTTCGTAATCATGCTAGCAAAACAAAAGTGACCTCGTCCCGAAAAGTTATATTCCTGCATTCCTATTTCTCTCAAAATCAAATTAATTTTTGTAAGGAACAAGGGCTACTTTTAGTTAAATTTTCGTCAGAACTCGAACGCAATAATTTTTATAACCTTGCTAGCAAGAAGAGCTGCTTTCTCTCCAAAGGTTATAGGCCTATTCCTATCTGTCCCAGAGATCAAAATGGATGGCATAATATGATTATATAATAATGAAATACACTGGATCATTTTATTAAAAATAACAGTTATTAGTATGTTGAATTTTATATAAAAAAATATCGTCCATTTACTAGCAATGTTAAAAAATTAAAACTGTCCATATCAGCTTGGGATTCCCCAGAAGGGCCTCATAGAAGCTAAGACCGTATAATGAACTGTACAGTGAGGTGCCATCAGGGGATTTATGGAAGGGGTTTATGGTGCCATTTCTGCTATGGCCGGTATAATCCACGGTTTAAGAATGACGCCATCTCTCTGGAAACCGCCCCAGTGACGGGGAATTTTTCGTATTTTGTTTTTACACCTGAGAGAGAAACTGTCGGTTTAGCTTCTTTCAAATGGCTTTGAAACTCATTTGAAAGCTGTGACATGTTTCATTCAGATATATAGCGATGGAATTTTTCCTGTTTGCTATGAAAAGCACTTTTGGAAGCTGTTTTCGAAAGCTAGCATCGCTTTCTTTCAAATGTATCCATAATGGAAAATCTTTCTTATTTATTATTCTCCTTCAAAAGAGCTTTTAAAACTGTTAGTAGAAGCTACCGTCTCTCTCTTTCCCATGTATCAATAATGAAAATTCCCTTATTTGTAATTCTTATAAAGAATTTTATAATTCCCTTTTTTATCATTATTTCCCTCTAAACGCACTTTTGGAAGATTTTTTTATAATTCATCTTTAAAAGCACTTTTAGAAGCTGTTATCGGAAGATATCATCTCTCTCTTTCCAACGTATCAGTAATAAGAATTCTTTTAATAAAAATTCGTCCTTAAAAGCACCTTTGGAAGCTGTGTTTAGGAGCTACCATCGCTCTCTTTCCTATGTGCCAGTCATGTAATTTTTTTATGTTTGCCTCTAAAAGCACTTTTGGAGGCTGTTAGTAGCAGCTGCCATCACTCTCTTTCCCATGTATCAATAATGGAAAGTCCTTATATATATATATATATATATATATTATATATATATATATATATATATATATATATATATGATATATATATATATATATATATATATATATATATATATATATATATATATATAAATTCCTCTCTAAAAGTACTTTTGGAAGCTGTCAGTACAGTTACTTCCCTCTTTTCCCATGTATCAATAAAGAAGATTCCATTTCTTATAGTTCGCCTTTTAAAAGGACTTTTGTAAGCTATTGGAGACCGCTACTAATTCATTCTCCCCCCCTCCTCCCCGAATAATACGTGTATCAAAACAAGTATCTTAATAAGGAAAGGTTACACGGTAATCATTTCAGCTGAGTTCTCAGAACCTGAAAGACTGAAGTCAGGTAGAAATTGCACTCTCTTTGAGGCATGCCACGACTCTGAGAAAAAGTGATACACAGATGGTCCTTCTCCTTGTGTTACTTTCTGAAGACTGGCATTAAAGCGTCTACAGAATTAGTTTTAACCTTTACGAAATAAGGTCAAGATGAGAAAACAACAAATGTTTCAGAATTGTTCTCATTCAAGTTCGTACGTCATTCTCCAGCCATCCCAGTGTCGATTCTTAAATTCTTTTCTGAAATTGAAGCAATATCTCAAAAATAATAAAGACGCTAAGCTTTAATATATTAATAGCACTGTGACTGAATTTTGCATATTGGGCTATGAAAGATGAATCTCATACATTTAAGTCAGCATCTCTCTCTCTCTCTCTCTCTCTCTCTCTCTCTCTCTCTCTCTCTCTCTCTCTCTCTCTCTCTCTCTCTCCGTCAGCATCCACTGTGGTGATAATCACGCGATTCTTTTAAAATAATAATTATAGTATATACGAGAAATGTTGACTTGTAGCTATATAACTTATACAGATCATCAAAGAGAAACAGAATATCAGCTGTTTTCTCATTTTACAAGTATGAAATGTAGTTTTGTTTAGTAAATATATCATCTATATTTAATGCATCAAAAATTTCGTTCATTTAAAACTCGGCCAATGTGATTTGCACTTCGAATATCATGTATATTTCATACATAATTGTGTCACGCAGATGTTATGCCTTTCGAATGATCTTGTTGTTAAGCGCAAATAACTGCATAATGTGGGTCATTCAGTGGAAACTTCACGATTAACCTATCTATTCACTGTGTCTTCTCGCTCCGCTCCCTCCTTTCAGAGTGTCCTTTCAGAGCCTGACTTTGACGAAGCGGAGGTCGTTTGGGCCTCCTTTGCAACAAAAAACGGAAAGCACTGGATATTGATCGGTCAGTTATTTCTTGAAGAAGCAAAGGCCGGTGGCATGAGAAAGCAATTGGTTTTTTCTGGTTCAGGTCATTAGGAAAACGTGAATGAATAGGTAGGAAGAGGTACATGGCTTTGATGCGACTGAATGATAGACCCTCTCCTCCTTTTCAAGGAAGGAAGACTGAAATAGTCAGGAAGACATAATCAAGGTGAGAATTCAAACATTTTTTAGCAGTAGAAAGAAGGAAATGGGTCCTTATCAGGTGTTAAAAAGAGGAAGGAAATTCCGATTTTTTTTTTTTTTTTTTGCAATACAAGCAAGAAAATGGGTTACAGGAAAATGTTGAAGGAAGTACGAGAATTCCTATACTTTTTTTTAGCAGGAAAACTAAGAAAAGTAGGTCCAAATCCATTTATTATATATCTATGGAAGGTGTTAAAAGGCGGCGGAGATTTTTTTTTTTTTTTTTTTTTTTTTTTTTTTGCAATAGGAGGCAGAGAATTTTTAACTGACAGGTGCTACGATTTAGTTCTCATATTTAAATAATTCTTGTAATAGACAACCAGGTGTAACATTCAGATGTCTCGTCATAGTCTTCAGAGAGAATTGATGTCTCACCATGGTCGCAGGATTGTACTTGCAAGGCGCACTCTTTTTCTCTATAAATTATAGAAATCAGTCTAGCCCCAGGGTATCTGAGAACGCCCCCAGTTTGCTCATAAGCTCATAATCCCCCGACAAAAATAGACCTCACCTCGCTACTATGGGGCAGCAGGTTTTTCAGTCCCGCATGCATAAGAATTTTATGGTCGATTTTTAACGGGATTCAAAGTTTATATTTCCAAAGAGTGCGTCTGAGATTCCTTCCTAAATGGACGCTTCAGATTAAGCCGAGGGCAGCATTCCTCTCGAGTTATATTTTCCCAGTAAGTGTTTCGTGCTGGGTAAGTGCGTGGGCAACTCCAAGTGCAGCCAGACACTTATTATGTATGTAGGTATGCACGCACACAATAAGAGGCATTAACAAATATGAAAAACCACCTAGATATTCTATTTTCGACCGAGGCCCGACAAGGAGAGCTCCCCCATAAAACCCAATGGAGCTCTGGGTGTCGCCTGATGGCTATCTCGTGGGAAAAGAAATCCAGAATTTTGTAACAAGCCAGCCCAGCGCTTCTGCTTCCTGGACGTTCCAGAAGCAGCTTTCAGCTGCCCTCTGATTGGTCAGCCACATTCGCGCCAGCCAATGGCGACTTCGGAAGATGGGTAAAATTGCGTCATTAGCTGCTCTAGCTGCTCTGATTGGTCCAGACGCCAACCAGTTCGGCCAGTAGACGTCGAGGACTGCTCTCCCAGAAGGCTTTTGACCGTCGTCCCAGGATAAGAAGTTTATAGTCGCTGATATCATCATTACCACAAAGTTTAATGCAAATCCAATAGCGTTTTCTCCCACGAGCAACGTGCATATGGTTAGCCTAGGCCACTGTTGGAAGGGAGAGGAGAGATGAAGGTATCATAGAGAAGATTTGGAAAGAAAATCATCTGTGTCTTGTGCCATGGTTTCTAAATATCGCCTATTTCTCCCTCTGTTCCCATCACCCAGTGACTAGTATGTTCCCTTTGTTTTCTGCTAATTCTATTATTCATCATGTTTCTATTGCATTCTTATTGACCCTCTATTACATTTTTCGTATTCGTTCAGTCATTCATCAACCTTCTCTTTGCCTTCTTATTCACCCACTTCCATCATTTAGTAGCCTTATTCTTACATTCCCTATCGCCCTACTTGAATCATTCAATTATCTCTTTGCTTCCTTACAGTCCCCTTTTCATCTTTCTTTACCGCCATCTCTCTAATCCTTCCATAAGACCTTTCCTTCAAGGACTCTGTGATTCCCATAGGTCTTTTCCGTAGGCATAACTAACCCTAATAGTGGAGAAGTTACGCAGATTTTCGGCAAGGAAAGGGATCTTTATAGGTTTGAAATACCTAATGGGAATCAAGTAGTAGTTTTACATTACGTTTATAGTGCCATCTCTAGTGGTGATTTCAACGGCCCCTAGAGAGTGATCTTTGCGTTGATTTGATCTGTTTGTGAAGATTTTCATAGTTTTTCATTGGTAATTTGCTTTTTCCTTTCTTTAGTAATCAGTGAGACTATCATTCTTCTATAAGACTCTCTCTCTCTCTCTCTCTCTCTCTCTCTCTCTCTCTCTCTCTCTCTCTCTCTCTCTCTCTCAAATTAATTATACTTGTTGCTAGCTATAGTTAAGCGCTCAAAACTACTTACGGTAGTCTCTCTCTCTCTCTCTCTCTCTCTCTCTCTCTCTCTCCGGTGTGCCGCAAGGTACGGTGTTAGCTGCAATACTGTTTGTTATTATGATTGAAGACATAGACAATAATGTTAAGGATTCGGTAGTGAGTAGTTTCGCAGATGACACAAGAATAAGTAGAGAAATTACTTGTGATGAAGATAGGAACGCTCTACAAAGAGACCTTAACAAAGTATATGATTGGGCAGAGGTAAATAGGATGGTATTTAACTCTGATAAATTTGAATCAATAAATTATGGAGACAGAGAAAGAAAGCTATATGCATATAAGGGACCTAATAAGGAGACATCACAAATAAGGAAGCAGTTAAAGACCTTGTGTGATGATGAATATGAAACATGTTATGCAATGATCAAATAGCAACTCTGTTGGCAAAATGTAAAGCAAAAATGGGAATGTTGTTACGGCACTTCAAAACAAGAAAAGCTGAACACATGATTATGCTTTATAAAACATATGTTCGTAGTCCACTTGAATATTGCAATATGATATGGTACCCACACTATCAAAAGGATAT
>NC_087207.1:18892242-18894742 GCF_015104395.2 Macrobrachium nipponense | reverse complement strand
TTTCCCTATTCCCCATTCGGCTCTTACCTCGATCTCCTCCTGGCTAAACGGGGCCTTTTGGACCTCTACCCAACCGTATGATAGAAACTCTCTCTCTCTCTCTCTCTCTCTCTCTCTCTCTCTCTCTCTCTCTCTCTCTCTCTCTCTCATCAGGTCGAGCACATCATCATTTTGCAATTCTCTGTCCATCTGTGTGTCTGCCTGTCTACTTCACTTTTTTCCAGTCTCCCCCAATCTTCTAATCACCTGTGGTTCTCTCTCTCTCTCTCTCTCTCTCTGTGGTTTTCCAGTGTCAGTATCCCAGATGTTACCTGTTTTCCAGCGTCCAGGTCGTTTGTCCATAGACGGCCAAAGACGACCACTCTCCCGAAACGAAAGAGTTTCCATCCTTTTGATTCCCTCAGGTTCAGTTGACCGTAAAATAACAGTTATCTTATTCATTATTCCGCCGTTGCTTTTCGTGCTCTTAATTTTTCAATTTCCTTCTTTTCTTGTGACCTTTTATTGATACTTCCATTGGCTGCAGGCTTTCTAAACATTGTTTTGTATTTTAATTATTTGGTTGATTTTATTTATAGTTATATTCGAAGAGTTACTTGCATTGTATTGCCTCTATATAAATCATATTTTATGTTATACTTTTCTTTATTGGCTTCTATCAACTTGGTACTTGCGCTCAGAGTCTGTATTTATTTATTTATTTATTTATTTATTTATTTATTTATTTATTTATTTATTTATTTATTTATTTATTTATTTTTTATTTTCATTCTTTCAGTTCCAACAGTAATAACATTATCACAGCCTGGTCACGTAGCAGCAGATATCATTTTTAGTTTTTCCTTTAATAATGAACTTGTATTCTGCTTATCTGAACGTCTTGTTCAACTTCAGATTGCTGTGCCAGATTGGTGTACATACGGCGAAAGACAACACTTGTCAAGTCCTATTATAATTTTGCAAGGTGACCGTCCTGCCACTGTTACCTGACCACTAGCCTCTTTTAGAAACGAATGTCAAGAGAGTTTTAATCCAGGGTACTAGACTGTATAATTTTTTTAGTTTTCTGAAAAGAAATCTATTGTGTCAGCTTTGTCTGTCCCAAGATCTAGATCGTGGTCTGTCCGCCCTTAGATCATAGAAACTACAGAGGCTGCAGGACCGCAAATTGGTATGTTTATCATCCACCCTCCAATCATCAAACTTGCCAAATCGCAGCCCTCTAGCCTCAGTAGTTTTAATTTTATTTAATGTTAAAGTTAGCCATAATCGTGCTTCTGGCAACGATGAAGGCGCCAGGCCACCACTGGGGCGTTTTTAAAGATTCATGGGTCGCGGCTTATACAGCATTATAACGAGACCACCGAAAGATATGTTTTCAGTAACTCCTGTTATTTTATCATATTTCTTCGAATTATCAGACTTCTTTTCATTTTCACCCGTCCCCCCCCCAAAAAAAAAAAAAGTAATAAATAAAAAAAGAACCTTCAAAGTTGATACATTGATAAAGGTTACCACACTTCCCCCTTTTTAAAAGAAAAAAAAAAAAAAAACAAATGTTTCTCTCCCATTTTTGCAACCTGGTCCATAATTTCCAATCACGCTGCCATCTTTCCCCTCCACTATTGCATTTCAGTAACTACCAGACTGGTTGTGCTCTGTCATTCCCGTTCCCAGTACCTGTCACTCCTTTCACGCCTCCGTAGCGACCTTTTCCGTCCGTCTTGGGCGCATCTTGTGAAACTGTCCGCGGGTCCAGCTCCTATCTGCAGTGAAATCGACAAATCATTGAGCTGTAGAACATTTGCTGGTATTTCTGTCCCTCACACACACACACACACACACACACACACACACACACACACACACACACACACACACTCGACAACTTTCATTCTGCGTTCAGAAGTCATTCGACAAATCATCTTTACGTCAGTATTTTCTTTACTGAAGTCCATGGCACCGTTTGCAGACTTTTCATTTAGGCTTTGAATCAGTCTATACTTTGTCTTTTTCTCTCCAGGCAAGCTTCTCGGGAATAAGGAAAAATTATTATTCACTTACTATAGTCGAAGGACCGTTTCCTTGATTGTAGGTAGTCTTCAGGACTAAATTTTCCATAGAGGGTATAGCGCCATCAGGCACCTCATACGATGCACTGCAAGCATTACTTTGCAGTTTACATTCGGCCCCTAGCTTCAACCCCTTTCATTCCTTTTAACTGTATCTCCGTTTACATTCTTTTTCTTCCATCTTACTTTCCACCCTCTTCTAGCAATTGATTCATAGTGCAACTATGAGGTTTCCCTCCTGTTACACCTTTCGAACCTATTTTGCTGTTAATTTTTGTCTCAGCGCTGGATGACATGATAGGTCCCAACGCTTGGCCTTTGGCCTAAATTCTATACTCTATTGTATTCAGAACTAAATTACAAATTAACAAAAACAGTTGGTACCTATTGATTATATTGTATTCAGAACTAAATTACATATTAACATT
>NC_087207.1:18854742-18887242 GCF_015104395.2 Macrobrachium nipponense | reverse complement strand
ATGTGTGCCGTTTCTAGGATCACACTCTTCTGCATGATTCCTGGAGCTACTTCAGCCTCTAGTTTTTCTAGATTCTTTTCAGGGATCTTGGGATCGTGCCTAGTGCTCCTATGATTATGGGTACGATTTCCACTGGCATATCCCATATCCTTCTTATTTCTATTTTCAGATCTTGATACTTATCCATTTTTTCCCTCTCTTTCTCTTCAACTCTGGTGTCCCATGGTATTGCGACATCAATGAGTGATACTTTCTTCTTGACTTTGTCAATCAACGTCACGTCTGGTCTGTTTGCACGTATCACCCTATATGTTCTGATACCATAGTCCCAGAGGATCTTTGCGTGATCGTTTTCTATCACTCCCTCAGGTTGGTGCTCGTACCACTTATCACTGCAAGGTAGCTGATGTTTCTTGCACAGGCTCCAGTGGAGGGCTTTTGCCACTGAATCATGCCTCTTTTTGTACTGGTTCTGTGCAAGTGCCGAGCATTCACTTGCTATGTGGTTTATGGTTTCATTTTTCATATTGCACTTCCTACATATAGGAGAGATGTTATTTCCGTCTATCGTTCTTTGAACATATCTGGTTCTTAGGGCCTGATCTTGTGCCGCTGTTATCATTCCTTCAGTTTCCTTCTTTAGCTCTCCCCTCTGTAGCCATTGTCAATTGTCATCGCTGGCTAGTTCTTTAGTCTGTCTCATGTATTGTCCGTGCATTGGTTTGTTGTGCCAGTCCTCTGTTCTGTCTGTCTTTCTCCTGTCTCTGTATATTTCTGGGTCTTCGTCTACTTTATTAGTCCTTCTTCCCATGCACTCTTTAGCCACTCGTCTTCACTGGTTTTCAGATATTGCCCCAGTGCTCTGTTCTCAATGTTGACGCAGTCCTCTATACTTAGTAGTCCTCTCCCTCCTTCCTTTCGTGTTATGTATAGTCTGTCCGTATTTGCTCTTGGGTGTAGTGCTTTGTGTAGTGTCATATGTTTCCTGGTTTTCTGATCTATGCTGCGGATTTCTGCCTTCGTCCATTCCACTATTCCTGCGCTGTATCTGATTACTGGCACTGCCCATGTGTTTATGGCTTTTATCATATTTCCAGCGTTGAGTTTTGACTTGAGTATCGCCTTGAGTCTCTGCATATATTCTTTCCTGATCGTGTCCTTCATCTCTTGGTGTTTTATATCCCCTCCTTCCATTATTCCCAGGTATTTGTATCCTGTCTCATCTATGTGTTTGATGTTGCTCCCATCTGGTAGCTTTATCCCTTCAGTTCTCGTTACTTTGCCTTTTTGTATGTTGACTAAGGCTCATTTTTCTATTCCAAACTCCATCCTGATGTCCCCAGATACAATCCTTACAGTCTGGATTAGGGTATCTATTTCCTTGATGCTCTTACCATACAGCTTGATGTCGTCCATGAACATCAGATGGTTGATTCTGTTGCCTCTTTTCTTGAGTTGGTACCCGGCATCCATCTTCTGTAGTATTTTTGTCATGGGAATCATGGCTACTACGAAGAGTAGTGGGGACAGTGAGTCGCCCTGGAAGATCCCTCTCCTGATATTAACCTCTGCTAGTCTTATTCCAGAGCTTGTAAGTATTGTATTCCAGTTGCGCATTGTATTTTGAGGAAGCTGATGGTGTTTTCCTCTGCCCCATATATTTTCAGGCATTCTATTAGCCATGTGTGTGGTATCATGTCGAAGGCTTTCTTATAGTCTACCCATGCCATGCTTAGGTTGGTTTTCCTTCTCCTACTGTTCTTCATTACCATTTTGTCTATCAGGAGCTGGTCTTTTGTGCCCCTACACTTCCTTCTGCAGCCTTTCTGTTGGTGGGGATGGTGTTTGTCTCCTCTAGGTAGTTATATAGCCTTTCACTGATGATACCTGTTAGTAACTTCCACTTATGGTAGGCAGGTGATAGGCCTGTAGTTACTGGCTATATTTCCCTTACTCTTGTCTTTTTGTACTAAGGAGGTTCTTCCTGTGGTCATCCATTTGGGTGCTTGGTGATTTGAGATACAATGCTGGAGTTGTTTTGCTATTCGTGGGTGTAGGGCCTTGAAGTTTTTGAGCCAGTATCCATGGACTTCATCGGGACCTGGGGCTTTCCAGTTTGGCATTTTCTTTAGTTGGTGTCTGACTGTGTCTGTCGTGATCTCTGTGAATCTTTGTTTTATTCTCCCTGTTTCTTCTTCCTTGACTTCCTGGAGCCATGTTGCATGTTTGTTGTGTGATACCGGATTGCTCCATATGTTTTCCCAGAGTCTCTTACTTGGTTCGGCTTCAGGAATTACTGGGTGGTTGTCTTCCCCTCTTAGTTGGCTGTATAGTCTTTTCTGGTTGGTTCCGAATAGTTTGTTCTGTTGGTATCCCTTATTCCTGTTCGTGTACCGTTGGATCTTATGTGCTTTGGCCTTAAGCCTCTGTTTTACATCTTCTATTGTGTTGTTTAGTCCCCTCTCTTGTACTTTGTATTTCTCGTTGAGTTCCTCCCTTGTTTTCTTGCTTCTTAGGCTTTTTTCTGCCATCTCTCAGTTTACTCAAGTCAGATCTCATCACCATGATTTGCTTTTCCAGGCGCCTTTTCCAAGGAGGTTGCTGCTTTGGTTTCTGTTGGGTTCGTTGTGCTGGTGGTGTTGGTGTTCGAATCCCCATCAGTTCTGCTACTAATCTTGCTCCTGCATATGTCAAGTTATTTGTTTCTGTGATACTGGTGGTGTGTATTATGCCCATTATTTCATTGACCTCACTTGTTTTCTCCCTTAATTTTTTGGTGTTGTAGGCTTTCATGGAGGGGATCTTTGTTCTCTCTGTATCTGGCTCCATCCATTGTCTAATCTTTTCTACCCATTCCGTCCTCTCTGTTACTTCGTCGGTGTTTCTTCGTGTGTCGTTGTTTGATACCTCATCCTCCCTGTCGTCTTCTGTGGCATCGTCTCTCAGTTCGTCTTCGTGTAATTCGTTGTCGTGTGACATTTCCCTTTCCAGTTCTTCTCTCACTGTTGGGGAGAGCCAGTTCTTTTTCTTTATGTTCCTTACTTGGTCTGCCAGCCTCTGCTCTGTTTGGGGGGTGTTATTCCTCTCATTCCAGATGTTGACCAATCTTCTTCTATATCCTCTCTCCGACGGGTTGCTTCTGATGTAGCATCTCCATATTTCCTTATTTTCTTCTCTTGTCCATTTCTTCCTTTTTGCCTCTGTAGCTCCAATCTCAGGCTGTTGATTACTCTCGTTGTGGTAATCAGTTGCTGGATGACGACCTCCAAGTACCTGACCGTCTTCCCCTTCAATTGGGTTGAATACCTGGTTGCCGGACGAAGCTCCTCTGTTGCCAGAGGTTCCATTTACGTCGTTGTCGTTTATTCCTTCATTTCTTTCCATCATTGCTGAGTTTTGCTATTTAACCCATAGCTGGACCCTACCCCATCAGGGATAGGTACTCATTTACAGCTGAGTAGACTGAGGAAATTATGGTAAAGATCCTTTCCCAAGGAATCAACGCCGAGGAGAGCGGTCACCCATCCAACAACAATTATTATTATTATTATTATTATTATTATTATTATTATTATTATTATTATTAATATTTTTTTTTTGCTCTATCACAGTCCTCCAATTCGACTAGGTGGTATTTATAGTGTGGGGTTCCGGGTTGCATCCTGCCTCCTTAGGAGTCCATCACTTTTCTTACTATGTGCGCCGTTTCTAGGATCACACTCTTCTGCATGAGTCCTGGAGCTACTTCAGCCTCTAGTTTTTCTAGATTCCTTTTCAGGGATCTTGGGATCGTGCCTAGTGCTCTTATGATTATGGGTACGATTTCCACTGGCATATCCCATATTCTTCATATTTCTATTTTCAGATCTTGATACTTATCCATTTTTTCCCTCTCTTTCTCTTCAACTCTGGTGTCCCATGGTATTGCGACATCAATGAGTGATACTTTCTTCTTGATTTTGTCAATCAACGTCACGTCTGGTCTATTTGCACATATCACCCTATCTGTTCTGATACCATAGGCCCAGAAGATCTTTGCCTGATCGTTTTCTATCACTCCCTCTGGTTGGTGCTTGTACCACTTATTACTGCAAGGTAGCTGATGTCTCTTACACAGGCTCCAGTGGAGGGCTTTTGCCACTGAATCATGCCTCTTTTTGTACTGGTTCTGTGCAAGTGCCGAGCATTCTCTTGCTATGTGGTTTATGGTTTCATTTTTCGTATTGCACTTCCTACATATGGGAGAGATGTTATTTCCGTCTATCGTTCTTTGAATATATCTGGTTCTTAGGGCCTGATCTTGTGCCGCTGTTATCATTCCTTCAGTTTCCTTCTTTAGCTCTCCCCTCTGTAGCCATTGCCATGTGTCATCGCTGGCTAGTTCTTTAGTCTGTTTCATGTATTGTCCGTGCATTGGTTTGTTGTGCCAGTCCTCTGTTCTGTCTGTCATTCTCCTATCTCTGTATATTTCTGGGTCTTCGTCTACTTTTATTAGTCCTTCTTCCCATGCACTCTTTAGCCACTTATCTTCACTGGTTTTCAGATATTGCCCCAGTGCTCTGTTTTCGATGTTGACGCAGTCCTCTATACTTAGTAGTCCTCTCCCTCCTTCCTTTCGTGTCACGTATAGTCTGTCCGTATTTGCTCTTGGGTGTAGTGCTTTGTGTATTGTCATATGTTTCCTGGTTTTCTGATCTGTGCTGCGGATTTCTGCCTTCGTCCATTCCACTATTCCTGCACTGTATCTGATTACTGGCACTGCCCATGTGTTTATGGCTTTTATCATATTTCCGGCATTGAGTTTTGACTTGAGTATCGCCTTGAGTCTCTGCATATATTCTTTCCTGATCGTGTCCATCATCTCTTGGTGTTTTATATCCCCTCCTTCCATTATTCCCAGGTATTTGTATCCAGTCTCATCTATGTGTCTGATGTTGCTCCCATCTGGTAGCTTTATCCCTTCAGTTCTCGTTACTTTGCCTTTTTGTATGTTGACTAAGGCTCATTTTTCTATTCCAAACTCCATCCTGATGTCCCCAGATACAATCCTTACAGTCTGGATTAGGGTATCTATTTCCTTGATGCTCTTACCATACAGCTTGATGTCGTCCATGAACATCAGATGGTTGATTCTGTTGCCTCTTTTCTTGAGTTGGTACCCGGCATCCATCTTCTGTAGTACTTTTGTCATGGGAATCATGGCCACTACGAAGAGTAGTGGGGACAGTGAGTCGCCCTGGAAGATCCCTCTCCTGATATTAACCTCTGCTAGTCTTATTCCAGAGCTACTAAGTATTGTATTCCAGTTGCGCATTGTATTTTTGAGGAAGCTGATGGTGTTTTCCTCTGCCCCATATATTTTCAGGCATTCTATTACCCATGTGTGTGGTATCATGTCGAAGGCTTTCTTATAGTCTATCCATGCCATGCTTAGGTTGGTTTTCCTTCTCCTACTTTTCATTACCATTTTGTCTATGAGGAGCTGGTCTTTTATGCCCCTACACTTCCTTCTGCAGCCTTTCTGTTGGTGGGGGATGGTGTTTGTCTCCTCTAAGTAATTGTATAGCCTTTCACTGATGATACCTGTTAGTAACTTCCACATTATTGGTAGGCAGGTGATAGGCCTGTAGTTACTGGCTATATTTCCCTTACTCTTGTCTTTTTGTACTAAGGAGGTTCTTCCTGTGGTCATCCATTTGGGTGCATGGTGATTTGAGATACAATGCTGGAGTTGTTCTGCTATTCGTGGGTGTAGGGCCTTGAAGTTTTTGAGCCAGTATCCATGGACTTCATCAGGACCTAGGGCTTTCCAGTTTGGCATTTTCTTTAGTTGGTGTCTGACTGTGTCTGTCGTGATCTCTGTGAATCTTTGTTTTATTCTCCCTGTTTCTTCTTCCTTGACTTCCTGGAGCCATGTTGCATGTTTGTTGTGTGATACCGGATTGCTCCATATGTTTTCCCAGAGTCTCTTACTTGGTTCGGCTTCAGGGATTTCTGGGTGGTTGTCTTCCCCTCTTAGTTGGCTTTATAGTCTTTTCTGGTTGGTTCCGAATAGTTTGTTCTGTTGGTATCCCTTATTCCTGTTCATGTACCGTTGGATCTTATGTGCTTTGGCCTTATGCCTGTGTTTTACATCTTCTATTGTGTTGTTTAGTCCCCTCTCTTGTACTTTGTATTTCTCGTTGAGTTCCTCCCTTGTTTTCTTGCTTCAGATCTCATCACCATGATTTGCTTTTCCAAGGAGGTTGCTGTTTTAGTTTCTGTTGGGTTCGTTGTGCTGGTGGTGTTGGTGTTCGAATCCCCATCATTTCTGCTACTAATCTTGCTCCTGCATATGCCAAGTTATTTGTTTCTGTGATACTGGTGGTGTGTATTATGCCCATTATTTCATTGACCTCACTTGTTTTCTCCCTTAATTTCTTGGTGTTGTAGGCTTTCATGGAGGGGATCTTTGTTCTCTCTGTATCTGGCTCCATCCATTGTCTAATCTTTTCTACCCATTCCGTCCTCTCTGTTACTTCGTCGGTGTTTCTTCGTGTGTCGATGTTTGATACCTCATCATCCCTGTCGTCTTTTGTGGCATCGTCTCTTAGTTCGTCTTCGTGTAATTCGTTGTCGTGTGACATTTCCCTTTCCAGTTCTTCTCTTTCTGTTAGGGAGAGCCAATTCTTTTTCTTTATGTTCCTTACTTGGTCTGCCAGCCTCTGCTCTGTTTGGGGGGTGTTATTCCTCTCATTCCAGATGTTGACCAACCTTCTTCTATATCCTCTCTCCGTCGGGTTGCTTCTGATGTAGCATCTCCATATTTCCTTATTTTATTCTCTTGTTCCATCTTATTATTGTTATTATTATCCATTATTATTATTATTATTTATTCCTTATTATTATTATTTATTTTATTATTATTATTATTATTATTATTATTATTATTATTTTTTATTATTATGATTATTATTATTATTATTATTATTATTATTATTATTATTATTATAAATACGCCCATATATAATAAAAATCAGAAGACTTGAAAAAATAAATAAGGCACTGACACTTACTATTTTCTGCAGGCAATAACGAGTAACATATCCCACTAAAACAAATATATATTTTTGTACTGTCAATACATTTAAATGGCTAACTATAGCTTCTCAAATCCATTACTACCCTAATGCAATTCTCCTTAATACATTTTTGTCTATTTTATTTATTTATTTATTCATTTACCTTTTTTAATAATTAGAATCTCTTCTTTCTGTATTTCCCTTTACCTTGTCATACTTCTTCATAATGACACCTTAATATTCTTTGGAAGCTTGAATTTCAAGTCAGTGACCCCTTTGGTGAGCTTGTTTTTTGTTTTCCATATGAGTAGGTTGCTTCCTCTAAATAATAATAATATTAATAATAATAATGATGATAATAATTTAAAAATCCTCATAGTAGCAGGAGTCTTCAAATGGCGAAACAAATCCACCGTTATGTAAATGTACATATATTTAAATATAAAACGTTAAGGATAGTTTTCTGGAATCTGTTCGGTTCCCCTTATCAATCTGACACGTTGATATAGCACTCCAGCAAAGTAAACAGAACAGGAGTCACACTAAAGTTTTAAATTTAAAATATATGTATTTACTTTTAAATTTAAATATATGTAAATTTACATAACTGTGGATTTGTTTCTCCATCAATAATAATAATGAATGATGGATAAGGAATAATTTTTAATTTAATCTTTCTATTTTTCAGGTGCCAACACCCAATGTCTGTCAAGCAAATGTAAGTATACTTGATTATATTTAATATGTATATGATATATATATATATATATATATATATATATATAGATATATATATATATATATATATATACTTGTACCTATGTAAGTAGATATTCTGTGCACATATATATAATTATATTATTTACAATTATATAATCATATTCATGCATGCATACATAATACGAAAAGAAGTGCTAAGTAATATTTAAAGGAGAGAGAGAGAGAGAGAGAGAGAGAGAGAGAGAGAGAGAGAGAGAGAGAGAGAGAGAGAGAGATTCTGTTAAAAGTTACTGTGGTCGGTCAAGCAGATAGTTATTTTGCCCAATTGAATTAATAGCTTGGATTGGAACAGTGGGGGATTAATTGACCCCGTAAACAGCTGTGGCATAAATGCTTTGGTCAGCTGCATTGTTTGAACAGCTGGGTGAAAGGGGAAAGTTATCAATATCGAGTGAATATTTAATACTAATATTGGTTACAGACATTTTTACGCTTTATATTGCACACTAAGGAGCCAATCCATCAGCATTGTCGATTTAACTTAGCACTTGAATATTTGATGCTTAAGCCGGGCTATTCAGCCCTCGTTGGTAATGAAATATAAAACTATTATATTTTTATTTTTCTATTTACAAATTTGTTAATGTATTCATTCTTTTCTAACAACTGGTCCTCTCTGTATTTCCTGTTACTTTTGTTACTTCGTTCAAATGAACACCATATTGTTTGGCCCCTGTAGTGGGATACTTCCATATAGATATGGTTATCTTCTGAATAATAATAATAATAATAATAATAATAATAATAATAATAATAATAATAATAGTAATAATAATAGTAATAGTAATAATGATAATAACAATAATATCCTTTGGAGGCTTGAATTTCAAGTCAATGGCCCCTGTGGTAGGCTTGTTCCATATGAATAGAGTGCCTTCATCTTCTGATTAATAATATAATAATAATAATAATAATAATAATAATAATAATAATAATAATAATTATAATAATAATAATTATAATAATAATAATAATAATAATAATATCCTTTGGATGCTTGAATTTCAAGTCAATAACCCCTGTGGTTGGCTTGTTCCATATGAATAGAGTTCCTTCATCTTCTGATTAATAATAATAATAATGATAATAATAATAATAATAATAATAATAATAATAATAATGATAATAATAATAATAATAATAATAATAATAATAATAATAATAATAATAATAATAATAATAATAATAACATGATTCCCATGACAAAAGTACTACAGAAGATGGATGCCGGGTACCAACTCAAGAAAAGAGGCAACAGAATCAACCATCTGATGTTCATGGACGACATCAAGCTGTATGGTAAGAGCATCAAGGAAATAGATACCCTAATCCAGACTGTAAGGATTGTATCTGGGGACATCAGGATGGAGTTTGGAATAGAAAAATGAGCCTTAGTCAATATACAAAAAGGATAGCTGAGACAGGATACAAATACCTGGGAATAATAGAAGGAGGGGATATAAAACACCAAAAGATGAAGGACACGATCAGGAAAGAATATATGCAGAGACTCAAGGCGATACTCAAGTCAAAAAACTCAACGCCGGAAATATGATAAAAGCCATAAACACATGGGCAGTGCCAGTAATCAGATATAGCGCAGGAATAGTGGAATGGACGAAGGCAGAACTCCGCAGCACAGATCAGAAAACCAGGAAACATATGACAATACACAAAGCACTACACCCAAGAGCAAATACGGACAGACTATACATAACACGAAAGGAAGGAGGGAGAGGACTACTAAGTATAGAGGACTGCGTCAACATCGAGAACAGAGCACTGGGGCAGTATCTGAAAACCAGTGAAGACGAGTGGCTCAAGAGTGCATGGGAAGGACTAATAAAAGTAGACGAAGACCCAGAAATATACAGAGACAGGAGAATGACAGACAGAACAGAGGACTGGCACAACAAACCAATGCACGGACAATACATGAGACAGACTAAAGAACTAGCCAGCGATGACTCATGGCAATGGCTACAGAGGGGAGAGCTAAAGAAGGAAACTGAAGGAATGATAACAGCGGCACAAGATCAGGCCCTAAGAACCAGGTATGTTCAAAGAACGATAGACGGAAATAACATCTCTCCCATATGTAGGAAGTGCAATACGAAAAGTGAAACCATAAACCACATAGCAAGCGAATGCCCGGCACTTGCACAGAACCAGTACAAAAAGAGGCATGATTCAGTGGCAAAAGCCCTCCACTGGAGCCTGTGCAAGAAACATCAGCTACCTTGCAGTAATAAGGGGTATGAGCACCAACCTGAGGGAGTGATAGAAAACGATCAGGCAAAGATCCTCTGGGACTATGGTATCAGAGCAGATAGGGTGATGCGTGCAAATAGACCAGACGTGACGTTGATTGACAAAGTCAAGAAGAAAGTATCTCTCATTGATGTCGCAATACCATTGGACACCAGAGTTGAAGAGAAAGAGAGGGAAGAAATGGATAAGTATCAAGAACTGAAAATAGAAATAAGAAGGATATGGGATATGCCAGCGGAAATCGTGCCTATAATCATAGGAGCACTAGGCACGATCCCAAGATCACTGGAAAGGAATCTAGAAAAACTAGAGGCTGAAGTAGCTCCAGGACTCATGCAGAAGAGTGTGATCCTAGAAACGGCGCTCATCCTGCCTCCTAAGGAGGCAGGATGCAACCCGGAACCCCACACTATAAATACCACCTAGTCGAATTGGAGGACTGTGATAGAAAAAAAAAAAAAAAAAACAATTATAATAATAATATAATAATAATGATAATAATAATAATAATATAATAATAATAATAATATATAATTATTATTATTATTATTATTATTATTATTATTATTATTATTATTATTATTATTATTATTATTATGTTCTTTGGATGCTTGAATTTCAAGTCAATGTCCCCTGTGGTAGGCTTGTTCCATACGTATAGGGTTCATCTTCCGAATAATATAATCATTAATAATAATAATAATAAAATAATAATAATACAATAATAATAATAAGAATAATTACTTAATTAATAATTAATAATAATAATTTAATATATAGTTATATTATTATATTATATTATTATTATAATAATTTTTTTTTTTTTTTTTTTTTTTTTTTTTGATTTATTATTTATTTTTTTTTTTTTTTTTTTTTTGTTTTTTTTTTTGGCTCTATCACAGTCCTCCAATTCGACTGGGTGGTATTTATAGTGTGGGGTTCCGGGTTGCATCCTGCCTCCTTAGGAGTCCATCACTCACTGTGATAGAGCAAAAAAAAAAAAAAAAATAAATAATAATAATAATAATAATAATAATAATAATTATTATTATTATTATTATTATTATTATTATTATTATTATATTATTATTATTATTTATTATTATTATTATTCAGAAGATGAACCCTATACGTATGGAACAAGCCTACCACAGGGGACATTGACTTGAAATTCAGCATCCAAAGAACATAATAATAAAATGATAATAATAATAATAATAATAAATATAATAATATTAAATTATTATTATTATTATTATAGATTATTATTATTATTATTATTATTATTATTATTATTATTATATATACTTGTGTGTATACAAAGAATCATGAAGGACTGAATTACAATAAATTTTTTGCTAAATATTTGAACACACCTACTTGACTCTATCATCATCAGAGACTTCGGCTGTCTATTCCATATACTTAAAGCCAACCTTTTATCCCTCCACTTAATTTTTATATCGCCTTTTGGGAAGACCCGACACCACAGTTCCTTTGTGGGAGAACCAATAATGCCTCGGCAGCAGCAGCAGCAGCATTATTTTGTTTGGCTAAAGAAAGAAAGAAGAAGAATAAGCCACAAAAGGAGAGAGAGAACAAAAAATGAGAGGAGAGATTGTGTGATTTAGTAGCGGGAGGTCTCCGTTTGCAATAAAGCTGCCAAAGAGGAGAACTTTTTTGTTCTCCGCCTCTATTCAGCAGTGTCCATAAAACCCCATCTTCTTCTTCTTTATTTTATCAGCCCTTCCAGTAAACATACTCTTCGAATCCTGCTTCGATCTGATGTATGTCTATATTAAAGATGATGCTAGTTTGTGCGTGCGTGCGTGCGTGGGTTGGCCCTCAATATCTCTTCTCGGTAATTGAAATAGGAGAAGGTGGCGACGTCACTGCACTTAATAGATTATTAGGTATGTAAGGCGTACATTAGGCTGTATCATTTAATAGACTATTCCTTCTGGAGATATACATCATGAAAATCATGAATTCTGTGGTGGCCTGGTTACGTCACTGGAATTCTGTGGTGGCTTGGCAACGTTACTAGAATTTTGCAGTTACCTGGTTATGTCACTATTCTGTGGTGGCCTGGTTACGTCACTAGAATTCTGTGGTTACCTGGTTATGTCACAATTCTGTGGTGGCCTCGTTACGTCACTAGAATTCTGTGGTGGCCTCATTACGTCACTAGAGTTCTGTGGTTGTTGCCTGGTTTCGTCACTAGAAGTCTGTGGTGGTTTGGCTAGTCATTAGAATTCTGTGGTGGCCTGGCTATGCTGTTAGAATTCTGTGGTGGCCTGGCTACGCTGTTAGAATTCTGTGGTGGCCTGGCTATGCTGTTAGAATTCTGTGGTGGCCTGGCTATGCTGTTAGAATTCTGTGGTGGCCTGGCTACGCCGTTAGAATTCTGTAGTGGCCTGGCTATGCTGTTAGAATTCTGTGGTGGCCTGGCTACTTCTCAGAATTGCAACCAATCAGAACATTAGCTTTTGTTCACGGTTTTGAAAGACATGTTTATAAGTGTATCTAAAATCCAGTGTATGTGATGGATTCGTGTTGTGTGTGTGTGTGTGTGTGTGTGTGTTTGTTTCTTTTGGAAGTTGCTACCGGACTGGGCAGAGTAAGACAAAACGAGGCAAAGCGAGAAACGGATAAAGTATGAGGAATGTGATGAGAGAGGGTGAAGTAAAAATAGGATAATGGAAGGTATAAAGTCAAAGAAAATAAAGTACTGTAGTTTTAAAATCTACAATATCTTATGAAGTTTAGTTCATTACCAGGGAATACAAGGTCGAAGAATAAAAGTTTATTCCACTACGTTCAAGTATATGTTTCCTCTTGAAACGTTAACAACAAAAGTTATCTAAGCCCTTAATAATAATAATAATAATAATAATAATAATAATAATGATGATGATGATGATGAGATGATTAACAACGCATTTCATTTCGCAAAACCAAGGCATCCGTAAATATTAACAAGTTTAAACAACAGAGGGAAATCGGAATTCATATTAGAAATTTTTAACCAAATTTGAATGACATTCAGGAAACCTCGAAAGGATTATATATATAATAGTAAAAATCAGCTAAACACAATACTTCATTAACTCAAAACCTCCACTGATGATTTTCTCTCTCGTTTCTATTCTTTCCTCTCCTGAGAAGGATCCCGTGTATTTCAGGGCCGTCAAAACTATCCGGTTTTATAGAATATCACTGTTAGACGAGGAAGGGATAGAGAGAAGATGCGCCAGCCACCTCTCCCTCTCATCCCCCTCCCCCTCCCCGAGCCAGCCATATCCCCTGTCCACATTTCATCCGACAAAAGTCCTGATGTGACATTTATGGCACGGGGCTTCACATACACACCACTACTACACTCCCTGCTGCCCTCTCCTGCCCAATGGCCCATCTTCTTCTTCGCCATACCCCTGCCAAAGTCGCCCGCCGCCTCCCTTACGCTGATAGGGCTCTCTGGAAATGGAATGTATTAAGCATGCATGACGAAAAGGCCTTCCTTGGATCCTTGAGAGAGAGAGAGAGAGAGAGAGAGAGAGAGAGAGAGAGAGAGAGAGAGATGTCACCTTTCAGAACTGTCCGTGCACAGAAAACTGACATCCTGTTCAAGGAAGTTCTTTTCCATATGATAAACTTCCACAAGAGTTGACATTGAATAGTGTATATAACTTTTCACTTATTGTACATGAACTAGGTGAGAGAGAGAGAGAGAGAGAGAGAGAGAGAGAGAGAGAGAGAGAGAGAGAGAGAGAGTGTCATTCCATTCAGTAGAAACGAAAGCTGTAGATTTTAAAGGAACATAGAATTTTACTTTCCAAAAAATCAAGGACCTTATTTTCTACAAATATCTCCACTTCCTAAAGACATCAGGGACTGTAGCTTCTACAAAACTCTCTACTTTCTAACAACACCAGAGACGTTAGTCTTTCCAAAAATCCCTGTTTTCTAACCTCAAAACTGTAGTTTCTACAAAGAATCCTTAAGCTCTAGCATCAGAGACTGTAGTTTCTACGAAAATCCTTACTTTCTAGCATCAGAGACTTGTAGTTCCTACAAAAACCTCTACTTTCTAAAGACACCAGAGATTGTAGTTTCTACAAAATAAACCTACTTTCTAACATCAGAGACTGTAGTTCCTACAAAATCCTGCACTTTCTAAAGCCACCAGACTAGTTTCTACGAAATAAACCTACTTTCTAACATCAGAGACTAAAATTTCTACAGAATCCCTACTTTAAAAAAATCAAACTGTACCTTCTACAAAAAAAATCCTACTTTTTTCTAAAAAAAAAAAAAAAAAAAAAAAATCCCGTTTTCTAACAACATAAGTGCTTTTCAGTTCCTACACAAAAAAATCTCTGCTTTCCAAAGACGTCAGAAATGTCAGTTTCTACAAAATCCCTTCATTAACAACCTCATTTTTTATGAAAACTATATTGCCGGCTATATCTGTCCGTACGCACTTTTTCTGCCCACACTTTATTCTGTTGGTAATTTTATATGTCCGCATTTTTTCTGTCTGCCCTTAGATCTTAAAAACTGCTGAGGGTGGAGGGCTGCAATATGGTATATTGATCACCCAACTTACCAAATTGCAGTCTTCTAGCCTCAGTAGTTTTTATTTTTTATTTTAAATGTTTAAGGTTAAAGCTAGGTAGTGCGTCTGGCATCGATATACGTCAGGCCACCACCGTGCCGTGGTTAAAGTTTTATGGGCCGCGGCTCATTCAGTATTATACCGGGACCACCGAAAGATAGATCTATTTTCAGTGACCTTTATTATACGATGTACAGAAAACTCGATTGAGCCGAAGAAACTTTGGCACATTTTTATTATTGTTATTATTTTTTTACGTTTCTCATTTTTCTTTCAGATGAACCAGATGTGCAAAGTCTGTGGAGAGCCAGCGGCTGGTTTCCATTTCGGTGCCTTCACCTGCGAAGGCTGCAAAGTAAGTAAGATCTCGTTTGCCTGTCAGCATTGATTGGAGGCGCCCTGGGAAGGCGTTGCTTTGGGTGGGGTGGGGTAGAGCGAGAGACGGGTGAGGAATGTACCTATCTTTCTATTAGTTATGTGTTTACTGGGATTGTGTATGTGTGTTGATTGAGAGAGAGAGAGACGGATTTGAGAGAGAGTGAGAGCGAGAGAGAGAGAGAGAGAGTGGGGGGGGGGAGGGCATTGGACCTATCTTTCAATTAATTATGTGTTTACTGGGGTTGTGTGTGTGTGTCAGAGAGAGAACCTGATGACAGTTTGGTGAGGGTTCATAGACACACACACACACACATTCACAGAGAGAGAGAGAGAGAGAGAGAGAGAGAGAGAGAGAAGGAAAGGGAACTTGGCAAGATGTTATCAGGTAGTTAGTTCTCTCTCTCTCTCTCTCTCTCTCTCTCTCTCTCTCTCTCTCTCTCTCTCTCTCTCTCTCTCCCCGAGAGAGACGCTAATGCGAACGAAAACGTACAGAAATGATATGAGGTGAAATTAAACACGATAGAAAGTTGAAGAAAACAGATTTTTCCTTGAAATATAAATAATTTGAAACATAAATAATATAATCGTAATAAGAAAAACTATGAAGAAATTAGTAATTTGTCTCAAAAATTGTAAACAAAAAGGGAGTGATTAGAAACAAACTTACTCACGAAGCAATACAAGTGACGCACGCAAACACAAACAAACAAACCCTTCGGTATCTCAGAGACGTGTTCGAAGTCCAAACAAAGTTAAGAAGAAGAAGAAGAAAGAAGAAAAAAGAACGGTTTCGAAGTCCAAACAAAGTTAAGAATGACAAGAAGAGGAAAAGAAAGGAATAAGAGCAGAAGAAGAAGAGATTCAGGCGCAGAACCAGTCCTCGAAATGAAAGTGTGCCTATGATTTCCACTTGTGCTTCGCCTAGATACTTGCTGTCGAGTCTCGGGCACTCAGATGATAACAAGCAGTGAGTTAGAGTGACTCGGGTTTCCTTATTGCTCCTCCGACCATTATTTCAAGTTGCACACGAGTTAAAATAAGCCACGGTTGATTCGCAAGCCGGGTTCATTCTCCAAACCACTTATCAAGGATCGTTTGAACCTGCATACACAAAAGTGAGTCCCCGTTTTCTAAGTGGCGCCGGCTCGCACCGATTCCCATTTTCTGTCGAGATCAGCTGATAAATAAACCATTCTGCTTACCGCAAGGTGGTAAGCTGTTTCCCATTTGGCTGGGATTCACTGCTATTGTCGTTTCGTGAACGGTTAAGTTGAGGCTGGGGTTGGTATGTCAAATGCTATATTTACCTTCACAAAAATGTTACAGCAATTCTTTCTATTGTCAAAGAAGGTATATATATATATATAATATATATATATATATATATATATATATATATAGATAGTAATATATATATACTATACCATCATCATCATCATCATCCTCAGCCGTTGCTAGTCCCTAGTCCACTGCAGGACAAAGGCCTCAGACACACATATATATATATATATAATATATATATATATATATATATATATATATATATATATATATATATATATATATATATATGTGTGTGTTGTGTGTGTGTGTGTGTGTGTGTGTTTGTGGGTAAGGGGGGGCGGGGTGTGGGTGTGTGTAATAATGAATTAGGCTTCTAATTCCTCTCTTCTATTTAGTGATTTGCTTTTTTTAATATCAAGATCATTTTTACCTTTCAGATGTATTTACCATTACATAAAATCTACCCAATCTAGATCCACGATGGACCTCCCATAAGAAAAACATTTTTAATACTCCATGCAAAATAAAATGAGGACAAGATCCTTATATCAAGACGTTCTGGGACTTCTGTTAAAGCGTTCTTGATTGAGGAGTTAAAAATCAGAGAAATATAAAGCTAGGAGAGTTGGAAAGCTGGCTATGAAGATACCTTTATAAAGTATTGTGAGAAGTCCCTCGATATGGGCTACTTTTCAGAGAATTGTACTTGCCTTATGTTCCTAGGACGTCTTCTGAATAATAATAATAATAATAATAATAATAATAATAATAATAATAATAATAATAATAATAATAATAATAATAATAATAATAATAATAACGGTGGCATTCGAATGAAATGAAATATTACCAAAGAAATCAGCATGTAACTGGACTTAGTAACTACTTGCAAAGAATAATTTACAATTTAATCTGTTTCGACTTTCAAAGTTAAGTAATAATCATCCTACTATGAGATTCAGGGCCTCTGTAACACGGTTTTTTCGCAATAACTTTTTATCTATGCATTTCATAAATATAACGCTTATTCAGAATACATATTATATCAACACATAAATTTTGAGTGTATTCTGCACTACGTAGGTTGAATAAATTTGGTACTTATAAATGTAAAAGTGACCTTTTTTGAAGACGGGCCAACTTACTCAGAGAAAAGGTTTCGAACGCACTCGTTACGTAACTTATGACAGCATTTCTTCCATCTTTCTCGATGGATGATTGGCTATACGTAACGAAGGCTAAACCTCTGGCAACTATGACATACAAATTTACATACAGGCAAAGCAGTACACCTTTATGAACTCTGGAACCTCTCCACTGATAATTGTCATAATGAACAAACCAACAAAATATGTTAATAAATACAAAAACACTTCGATTATTAGTCTAACTCCCAAAATAAGTTTCCAAAGAAATTACAGTCTACTTTATAGGTCACAATCAGATTGACAAGATGTAGGGAATAGTTGGTAATTATCAAAAACATAGTAGACAAACTTGATTTGATAACTGCTATATCCAATGTCAAGCAATTTTTATTTATTGGCTATCTACCTATTTACTGAAAAAAAAATAGCCGGTACCGTATATTGGCTTTAAACCTTCACCAATAATTATCGTCAGAATGGTGACTTCATGAGGCTCCAGCCACTTTCGCCTCGTTATAATTCAGGATAACACTTAAGGCTACCATGGGCATTGTTGGATTAGAAAATTTAACTTCTGGCTATAAAAACTAATTTCTCGAGTAGTTGTAAGAAGTGCTAAATGATCCTCAAGGATCCCAGCAGTTGGCCTAAACGTTTAATTCATGTATATTACTGCTATACTGTTGCGGCACTACTGCTACAGTAGTATTACTACGCTAGCACTGATACCCCACCCACATCTATGTATCGTTCCGCCATTCATAAAGTCTTTTGGTTTCAGAGCCGATGGAATTTCTGTCTGGTGGATTGGCGGGGCAACATTTAGTCAAAAGGTGTTTGTTTACCTTGCTTACGTAATGAATGTTTTTCGACTTTTGGCTCATAATCATTGGCCATGGCGTCGGTTAGATCATTTTTACTCTATAAAAATTAAAACTATCGGGTTTAGGTTATTGATAATGCTGACAAAATTTGTGTGTGGTTGTAAAATATACATATGTCAACTTTCATCTACATCCGATGCTTTGAAAAGGAGCAAAGTCCAAAAAACCGTGTTACAGAGACCCTGAATCTCATAGTAGTACTTTAATGATACATTAACTTTTTCATTGGTTATTTTTTCCTATTTCTCAAAGAGTTAACATTAAGAATATAAATTTGAAGATATGCTTAATATTTTCCTTAAATACAAATATGTTCCCTAAGGTGTAACAAGTCATTAATTATGAGACAAAGCTTTTATTGTGAATCATAGACATAAAGATATTTTTACTTCTTTTTTGTCTTCTTCTTCTTCTTCTTCCTTAATAATTCCAGCCTCTGTTTACCTTTCAGTCCTTCTTCGGCCGGACCTACAACAACCTCTCTTCACTGAACGAGTGCAAGAACAACGGCCGCTGTGTCATTAATAAAAAGACGAGGACCTCCTGCAAGAGCTGCCGGCTTCGCAAGTGCCTGATGGTTGGAATGTCCAAGAGTGGGTCTAGGTACGGCCGTCGGTCTAACTGGTTCAAAATACACTACCTCATGCAGAACAACAACAACACCAGTTCTTCCTCAGCTTCTTCGACGTCCGCTGACATCTTGACGAGTGATTCCACCATGACAACGTCCAACACAGTGACAACAGCCACCATCACAACCGACACCCATTCCCCGGTAGGTCTAGTGAGTCCTCCTGAAATTAGCATCAAAAGCTCCAGTCCAGATTACAAGGAATTCAAGATGAGCTCAGACTGCTCCTTCAGTGCGGATTACCAGTTCAAATCGGGCGTGGAGAACAAGTCCTACCACTCCCCACCGGCCTCCTCAGAAACTCACACCTCGGAGTCTTCACTGGACCTCAGCGAAAAGTCGCTATTCCCTCCCCTGTCAGAGCAGCTCTACCCAAAGGAGCTCCTGTCGCTCTACAACCTTCAGAATCTCGCGCCACGTCTGCCGCCTTACGTGTCCCCAAATTCCCTCGCCCAGAGGTACCTCTATCCTTACTACCCGTCTCTCCTTTCAGTCTACTCGCAGAAGCAGTACCTCGACAGCCTTCTGAAGGAGGCGAAGAATAACGATGACACCAACGCCCTTGAGGGTGATGAGGACGACGTGAACCACGACGAACGCAGCTCCCCTGACTGCGGGATACCCCCTCCTCCAAAGTTCCACAAGTCTTGCTCTAGGTCACCACCTCGTCGAAGTACCCCAGAGTGGCACAGCGCAACGACAGAAGCCCTTCTGAGGGGTATCTTGCCCTTCCATCATAAGATCCCGGTCCACGACGCCATTCTAGCTCACAGTTCAGACCACAACCCCGGTTACGACTTCCTGTCGCAGGAGGAGGAGGATTCTGACCTTGTCCCCGAGGGTGCCACCGCACCGCAGGACCTACCCATCGATCTCAGTATGAAAAGCAAGTTCTCTACTTATTCCTTCCACAAAATCATTAACCTGGAGCATTCCATGTGCAGGGCGTCTGGAATGGACAGTGAAGAAAATAGTGAAGAGGTCTCGGGAGAGAAGGAAGACGAGAGAGGAATTCAGACTAAAAATGAGCAGGAGGTTCCTCTAGACCTAAGTTACATAGGGTCTTGACTTCAGTTTTTTAGTTTTCCTCTGATTTAATGCAACTATAGTATAATCGCTCAAATGTCATTTGTCACATATATATACTTGATTTTCCTTCACCGTTGTTTTCTTATTATCGTACATTGAGTGGTTGAGTCTCCGAGACCAAAAAATGTTGATGAAATGTGACAGACAATTTCAGAAGGGGCTCTAGACCTATGCAGATCTGCAGAGGAACAAATTATACATTTTCTGTGACAAAAATAGACTCTGATCTCAAAGAAAAGAGAGCCAATGGGTTTGAGCGGTTATTGTGCCATACGTAACTTCAGCTTCCACTGAAGTGTCATTTCTGAAATTGTGAAATCTTATTTGATGAATGTATCGGTGAGTCAGTTTTTAATCTCTTCAAGAGATTGATGATAATCTGACATTTCATTGTCTTAACTTGTTGATCTATTTATTATTTTTCTATATTACTCTCTTATATGATTATGAGATTTATTTTTTAGAATATAGGGATAATAAAGTACAGTCACAAGGCAGCTTTTGGATTTCCAAAATGGGAAAAAACTTTTTTTTTTTTTTCATCTCAATGTTATCTAGTCTTTGCTGATGCTTATAAAGAGTAAATATATTATTAAAAGAAGAATTTTTTACAAGTCTGTAAATGGCTACTGATGTTTGAGACTAAAACACTTTTCAGTGCTGCAATTTGCAACGGAGCTTCGAATAAATCAAATTTTTTTTTTTTTATTATGGATGTCTAATTTGAAATACTTAAAGAAACCAACTGTAAATGTTCATTTGACTTTAGTTCGATTCCAAATACAGAACACGTCATTCAGAACCGATATCCTGTAAATATACTGTGATGTTCTTGATAATATCACAGGAAATGATTCTAAAGTTAAAAATCTTATGGTTTTACCTGTAAGTCTAAGGTGGACCTTTTCAGAAGTGCATACTGTGAATGTTCATTTGATTTTTGGTAACAAGTACAGATCTTGTCTTGTAGAACTAATATCCTGTAGATATCTTGTGATCATTTCTGTAATCGGTTCCAGATAAAATCGCAGAAAATAATTCTATGTTCATTAAATATCAAATGTTTTTTTCTTGGGTGTCCAATTTTAAACTTTTAAGAAAACATATTGAGAGTGTTCATTTGATTTTAGCCCGGAGCCAACACAGATCATGTCGTATAGAGCTGGTTTTTCGTAATCTGTTCCTGGTAAAATGACGCAAAACAATTCGAAATCAATCAAACATCAACACTAGGTAAGCGAAGAGTGTTGGCAACATATTTTGTATGCCATAAATCAAGATTAACTCTAAGGGCTTTGAACGCCCACGTACAAACTCGACAGTGGCTGACAGAGAACGTATTTTCGTAAAGAGGTGTAATTAATGGTTTATCATTATTTATATAACGAAGAAAGGTTTACTGTGAATAGACTTAGCAAATAAAACTATTATCTATTAACTATTAACTCTTACCATAGGAGAGTTGTTTCATTTGTGGAACCTTCAACCTTTAGAATATTGTTACAAAAGTGAAAGTTTTCACTAGAAAAAACTAGAAAATATGGAATAATCACCTAAATACACAATAGATGTTTTACTAATATAAAAATTAGTAACTCATAAATCAATATTAGCGATTTGTGAAACCTTAAAATTCAAAAGTAAGTAATTTTAGGAGTGTCAAACACATTGCAAGTAATCACTTACATATATAATAGTTATTTTATATTTAGCAGAAAATAATTACGTAAATACATATTATATCGATAATGACTGTATACTATCTTACTTAAATAGTTGCAATAGTAAAACTAATTATTGATAACAGTGATAACTATGTTTAAGATTAAGCTGGCTTTATGCCAGCACGGGCTCTTGCTCAAGAGCAGCCCGT
The DNA here is from genome assembly GCF_015104395.2 of Macrobrachium nipponense. Classification (NCBI taxonomy): domain Eukaryota; kingdom Metazoa; phylum Arthropoda; class Malacostraca; order Decapoda; family Palaemonidae; genus Macrobrachium; species Macrobrachium nipponense. The sequence goes on along the minus strand of NC_087207.1, from coordinate 18,865,225 downwards.
AGGGGCGTGATAACTAAACATTAGTAATTCAGCCTTGAAAAATAGTCACGTGAAATATGTCTCCAAGACAGCAAAGAATTAGTATATAATTGAGTAAATATATAATATGCATTCTAATAATATAGATATAAGGAGTGTGAACTCTTTTACTTAGATATTAGTAATAGTAATATCTAAATATTAGTGATTTGTGAACCTTGTATCCAATCTTGAAAATTTGTTACTAAGCTAAATTTTTCCTTCAAAATAATAGCAAAAATAGTGAATGATATATTAGATATATAAAAGCTTTTTAAGAATATAACGATAATGACTGTGGACCAACTTACTCAAATAAAAGTAACAGAAACAACGAAATATTTATCAAAATAATTTGAGAATTTCAGTTGTAAAGGCAAATACGGGACGATATCGATATACAACTACCTACTATACTGCGATCACAAAAAGGAAGTCCAGGGGAAATGGAATATAGATAGAAACAAAAGAATTGTTAGAAGTGTAAATGAGTTAGAGGTAGGAAAATGTAAAGTAGATAGAATTGTAAATAATTTAGAGATAGGGAGTAATAATATTTTTAGGAGTGTAAATAATTTAGAGTTAGGAGAAAATAGAATATCTAGTAGTAATGTTAAGAGCTCTGAGGAAGGAAGTAGAAGGGAAATTAGTTTAGGGCAGGTAGGTGAAGGAAGTAACTTAAGTAACAATTAGACCTAGAAGAAAAAAGTGGTTTGCCAAAGATAGATAAATGGTTAGATGGTAGAAGCAATTTTGTAAATAGAGAAAGTGAAAAGATAGTGAGCAAGACAGAAGAAACATCAAGAAATCTTGAAATAAAGCTTATAAACACCCAAGGACTGACAAAAGCGAAAATAATCGAGCTAGTGGAGATAACAAAAGAAAACACAATTATGTGCATCACAGAAACACACCTTAAGCAGCAAAAATTACTACTCCCAACAAGCATCAGAGTGGTAGACTCAATGAGAGAAGAAGACGACACCAAAGGAGGAGGTCTACTAATAATGTATAGAACCAAAGGAGAGATTCAGATGGAAAAAGAAATGTCGGAACACAAAGACATTCTAATAGTAAAGGTTAAATATAGAACAGCAATATTCAACATAATTCTGGTCTACATGTCAACTAGTGATAAAGAAAGAAATAAATGAATAATAAGCGCCTTACATGTAGCCATAGAAAAATCCACAGACCTACCTGTGATAGTCCTTGGGGATTTCAATGGGCATTTAGGTTTCATAGGGACACAAGAACTCGACCAAAATGGAAAATATGTTATGGACCTAATGGAAAAATATGACCTAACGCTATTAAATGGAGATCCCAGCTGCAAAGGAGAGATAACCTGGAGTAGAGGGGATCAGAACAGTGCTATAGACTTTGCACTAGTCAGCCAAAATATGTATAAAAAATATGAATGTATGGAGATAGATGAGGGAAAATATGAATATGATCTATCAGACCATCACCTCATAAAGGTCCAATTCAAAATGAACACTAAAGTAAGGAAAACATTCAGAAATGAAACAAAAGAAATCAAATATTTGAAAGTTACAGAAGAGTCTACCAGGAAATACCTTGAATATATAGAGTATAAAGTAAGCCAACAAGACAGAAAAGGAGATCTAACTCAGTTGGAAGAAACAATGAGTGAAGCAAAAACAAATAACCTAGAGAAGATAATCAAAAGAAGGTTAAAGACAGGAAAGCAAGAAGAAATAGAACCAGTATGGGTCACCAAAGAAATAAAGAAAGAAATAAGCCAAAGAAGGATATATAACAAATTAAAAAGGAAAGCCACAAGAATAGAAGAAAAAGGATACTATGAAGAAGCATATCTTAAACAAAAACAAAAAGTACAGATAATAATAAAGGAAGCATATGAAGAATATGAAGAAAAGATTAGAAATGAGATAATGAATGACAAAAACAGACACAGGAAAATCTGGGAATATATAAACATGCTGAGAGGAAAGACCACATCAGAAAAAGAATGGATAAGAATATTCGATGAAAATAGGCAAGAGATGAAGGACGAAACCCTAGGGAAAGAGCTGGTAAAATTCTGGGAAACAATATACCAAAAAGAAGAAAACAAAATAGGAGAGATATGGAATGAAAGCAAGAAAGAACAGTACAAACATGACATGGAAGAAATAGTGAAAAGATTAGGACAGCAGATGAAATGCCATATATCTTTAAGGGAACATATGCATGGAGAGTATGACCCAACAGAGACAGAGATTAGACCCATGGAAGAAATCAACATAACAGAAGAAGATGTAAAAAATCAACTTGAGAAAATGAAGACAAATAAAGCACCAGGGCCAGATGGAATGAAGCCAGTACTGTTCAAATTACTCTTACAAAGTAACAACCTTCAAAAAGAATTGGCAGAATGTTTAAATAACATACTGAAAGGCAGGAAAACGCAGAAAAGCCCAAAAAACAAAACCCCACAGTCAAAGATCTAAGGCCAATTGCTCTAACAAATGCATCATATAAAATCTTCATGGGGATCCTGAGAACCAAAATAGAAAACCATATTAGAAATATAGGAAAAATGAATGAACTGCAATCAGGCTTTACCGCACAAAGGAGAGGAATCGATAATTTATATAATCTTACAATACTGCATACAAGAAACGTACAGAAGAAAGGACTCATTATTTGTAGTGTCAATAGACTTCCAAAAAACATTTGACTCAGTTAATAGGAAAAAGCTCATTGAGTTCATGATGAAATATAGGCTGCATGCAGAAGTAATAAATGCAGTTGCAAAGATATATACAAATGATGTAACAAGCCTATGCCTTAACAATACAGAACAAAAATAACTAAATGTAACTAATGGAATAAGACAGGGATGCAATGGCTCAACCATATTCTTTCTATTAATAACGTACCTGATAATAGACAAATTAGAAAATACAACAGAAGGTTTTAGAAATGAAGTAATAAGGATAGTGGCACTATTATATGCAGACGACGGAATAATACTAGGGCACACACTAGAAGAAATGACAAAATCAATAAAAACCCTTATGGAAATCGCAAGTGAATGTGGCCTAAACATAAACAAGGACAAGAGTAACATACTAATATACAACGACTAGTACAGTGTCGATGATGTGGAGAATATGGAGCACATAGAAGGAATAAAAATAGTTAAGAATATTAAACACCTATGAGTAAAAATCAACAACATGAAAGACTGCTTCAGAGAACAGATAAAAAGGGCCCAAATTAAAGCAAAGCAGATGGCAAATATGGCTAATGCAGTCATCAATAAAAGCTGTAGCAGGGTAAAAATAGGAAAATTGTACTGGAAAGGACTAGCGATGCCTTCATTCATGTATGCGATGGAAGTCATGAAACTTGATAGGAAAACAATAAATGAATTTCAGAAGATAGACAATAAAGTATATAGAGCAATTTTGAAAGCGCCAAGTTACACAGCAAGTTGTGCGTTAAGATCTGAAATAGGGGCCTCTTCCTGCCAATCTAGAGATATCAAGAATAAACTATTCTACCTGAAACATACACTGAAGAATGGTGGAAATAGGCTCCTATATGAGATAACCATAGATCAGTATGAAAAAAAAACCCTGGAAAATGCAAGGAAAAGAGTATATGAAAGAACTAAACATAAACTTAAGTAAAATTGAAGCAGTTAAAGACAAACAGTTAAGAGAAATAATAAACAATTGGGACAGAAAAACATGGCAGAAAGAAATGTGTGAAAAGTCAACGTTAAGAATCTGCAGAAAATATAAAGAAAACATAAGAGAAGAAATCTGGTATGACAACACTGAAAAAACAATGCTGATCAGTAGGGCCAGACTAGGTATACTAGGTTTAAATGACAGAAATGGGATAAAAGGAGAAGATGCAAAATGTTTATACTGTGAGGAACAAAATGAAAATTTAGAACATTTCTTACTTTACTGTCCAACATACAATGAAATTAGAAATAGATATAGCTTTATGCAGCAACCATATCAAGAAAATAAAGAGGAATTGGTAGCAAATATAATCTTATTGGTAGTTCTAATGAGGAAGGAAGTGGAGAATAGGAAAGATTTTATAAAAGAAATGTGGTATTTCAGAGAGAAGAAGCTCAAACAAACACAAACAAAGGAGGAATAAAAGAAGCAAGGGAGCCGTTTCAAAGGCATATCCCACCCACTACTACTACTACTACTTATTTAAGTGGCGAATTGAAGGGGAAAATTGGACAGTTTATTATCACACCCAGAAACCAAGAATCAGCAGACATACTCAAAAGCAACCAAAACTTCCAGTACTTAGACCCCACACAGAAAACTGAAAAAGGTATCATACTTGGATACCCAACATCCCTTCCAGTCGACCCCATCAAGAAGCTCCCAGGAGTAGTACACGCTGAAAGATGCCTAAACAAGGCAAAAGAACCTTCTAAGAAAGTCCTTGTCACTTTCCAAGGCAAAAGGCCCCCTTTCGTAGACATCCCGACATGGGGGAAATACCACACCGAGGTTTTCACGCCTGAACCCTTAAGATGCTTTAAGTGCCAACGATTTGGCCATCACCAGCAGGAGTGCACAGCTAAGCCTATATGCGGTGTTGCAGTGGGAAACACCCACAAGTGACTGGCATCGACAAGCACAAAAAGAAGGAGGCAACAACAGCCAGATGCCCTAACTGCCACAAGGGACACCATGCATGGTACAAGGGCTGCATGGAAAGACTGAAAAGAATATGGAATATGAAAGGCTCTCCTCCCCCAACCACAGAACAACAAAAACTCACACAATACACATCACACTCACAACCACCTACCACACAGCAAGAACCCCAAAGAGATCTCGCCAAACAATGGCAGCACCCAATCCAACAACACACACACAAACCACCACAATCACACAGACCCCAACACTACCAGCAAACACATAAAACAGACCACAATCACAAAAAACACACCACCAGCCACCTACACAGACACAGAAACAGCAAGCAACCCCAACGAAGCCCAAAAAAAACCCCCGAAAACCGCGACCCCAGACTCACAGAAGGCACACTATACACACAGAGAAACACGCAGGTCCCAAATGCCAGACCCACTTCCTTCCTACCCTACTCCACACCAAAACAGCCACTTCTCCCCACCCCAGCCATCCTCCCAACATGCCCTCTTCCTCCCACCCCGTTCATGAGAGTAACACCCGTACCGGTAGTCAGGTTAGTGCCCCAGAGCCCCCCACCAACAAACATAGCTACAACCTCACACGTGAAGAACTCAGGAGGGAAATAGCAGCGGTAGTATCGCAAGTTCTTCACCACTTACTCCCAGAGCAACACTTTACTGCAGAGCTCAGGAAAACACTGGTATCATTGATAAACTAAAATGGAGCAGAACAATCAAAACCCAAACAACACCCCAAACGACGAAAACAGCACACACTCAACCCTAAAATCCTTCAATGGAACATAAACAGTGCCAACACCAAATACGCCAACACTGCAATCACAGGTGCTCGTAGAAAAACATGACGTTGTCCTCCTACAGGAAACTCTTGTTAGAGAAACCAACAAATTCTCTTTTCAGGGATACACAGTATACAAAACCCCACACACAAATGAAAACAGAGGTTTAATCACCCTGGTGAAGCAACAATTCCATCAGAGAAATAGAAACATAGACTGTGGGCAAGGCATTGAAACGCTAAGCATCCAGATAAGGCTAGAAAATACCTCACTAGTCATTCACAACATATACAAAGGCCATGACAAAATCCTTGAAGGAGAAAACCTCTTCAGTGCTGCCTCCAGAGAAAACACATTCTTTGCAGGAGACTTCAATGCGCATCATCCATGCCTACGATCCCAACAACATACAAATGCAGCAGGCAGACACATACATCTGTCTCCTGGAAGAATTTCCTGAAGTGGCACTGCTAAATGACACAAACGAAGGCTACTCACCTCCGAGGAGGTAGACTGGACCTGAGCTTCGTATCCCAAAACCTGAAAGAAGAATGTGCATGGAAAGTGCACCCAATACTAACCAGCGACCACTTTGCAACTGAAACCAGCATAAAAATAACAAAAATTCCCCCTCCACCACCCCCGCCAGCAGGATGGAGACCGGACTGGCAAAACTGGCCCACTTTTGAAAACCGAATGACTGGAGTGGGCAACACAGACCTCCAACTCCGGCCCAAAACATAAAACACACTTCAAGAGGACTTTGTGAGTAGCCTGCATAATGCAGCAAACATCTCCATGCCTAAGAAAACTTTTACCACTAACCAAACCCCCCACAAGGACAGCTGGTACTACAACACAAGAATAAAGGAAATGAACTCAAGAGTAAATAGGACAAGAAAACTCTTCAGACGCAATCCCACTGATGAGATGCATGCTCTCCTAAGAGAAGTTATAAACCATGCAACACAAACGCCAAAGAAGTGAAGCAAGAAACCTGGCTTAAATGGTGCTCACAGACCACCCACTTACTCCCATTGGCAAAAATGTTCAAATGGTTCAACAAATATCAGGAAATCCAAGATAACACAACACACCATCCTGACCCTCAAGCTGAAGCAAACAGACTTGCACAGCATTTTGCCGACAGGACCAAATCGGCACACCTACCACAAACCACAAGAGAAAGGCAAGTGGCACTAGACCCAGGGAGATGGAGAGTCATTAACACGGCCTGCAACATCCCTGATGATACAGACATCCATTCACACTAAAGGAACTGGGCAAAGCCCTTCAAAAGGGAACAGACCACAGCCCCTGGAGCAGACATGATCACATATGCATGCTGAAGAACATGGGAAAACGGTAGCCAAAACAGTTCATCTCCATATAATCAATAGAACATACACGAGAACGCAGTAGACCCACACAATGGAACCAACAAAATACACAGCCGATTCCCAAGCCCAAAGAACCCAACTCCTACAGACCCATCTCTCTCATCAGTTGCACAGAAAAGACTGCAGAGAGAATGGTGCTAAACAGACTGCTATGGAAAACAGGACCTCTACACCACGCCTATATGCCTACAAAGAGGGCATAGCACACAAGAATGCCTAGCAGATGTCATGTCCACAATCAACGAAAGGAAAGCAATAGTAGTTTTTCTGGACTTAGAAAAGCTTATGAGCTAGCCAGTGCCGCTGCCATCCTTGAAGCCTTGGCTGACAAGGCGGTAAAGGGCAACCTTTTAGCATGGGCCAAAGGATACACGCAAAAACAGACAGGCTAGAGTCACCTTCCAAGGAGCAAGCTCGGACTTTCTCAGTCTAGAGAATGGAACACCTCAAGGAGGGCATACTCAGCCCCTTCCTTTCAATGTTTTAATGAAAAATTAGCCACAACCACCCTACCCAATGGAGTTGAAATATTCATTTATGCAGATGATTGTCTGCTAGTCAGCACAGACAGACACAGATCTCACCAGAACATGCAGAGTGCAATAATACAAATTGAAAATAAATGCCAAAGACCTAGTCTAAAAATCAACACTGCAAAGACAAAGCAATGGCCATCAAACACAGTCTAGACCCAAATGAAATACAGCTCATGGGTGAACCCATTGAATGGGTGACAATTTTTGTGTACCTAGGAGTTAACATAAACAAGCAACTCTCCCCACGCAAAGAACTTGAAATACTCAAGCAGAAAGTCAAATGCAGACACAATGCCATGAGAGAGGGATCACCTCTCTACAACAGGGAGCAGTATATCACGCCCCTCAGAACCTTCTACATACAAACAATAAGGTCAACGGTTGAGTATGCCGCACCTGTTTCTCACCAGTCTCTCAAGCACAGAGCAAAAAGAGCCTTGAAGTAATTCAAACAATGCCCTGAGACTCATCACGGTGCTCCAATGTGGACTAACTTATGCATTCTGAGACATGAACAAACTACAGTCTCTGACATACAGAATAGACCGAAGAAACACGTCCATCCTGCTAAAAAACCTTAAAAAATTGAAAGGAACTGTCCACTAAAAAAGAGAGATCAAAAGTGCATTGATCTCCACGAAGATCTAGACCCACCCAAGACATACTCTGGCAACCTTTTAGAAACACTGAGAAGAGTAGGCATGCAAAAGCATGCTGCTGACATCAGAGAAAACTCTCCTCTTGCTGAGTATGTAGAACCAGCACCCTGGGAAATCAGAACTCTTCAAATAATCAACTACACAGTCCTACCGGCAAGCAAAGAAGCATGCACCGTTCAACAGCTGAAACAAGCAGCACAAGATTCAATAAGGAAAACGACAGCCACAAATGAATACTTTACAGATGGATCAGTAGACCTCAGCATTCCTGCAGCGGCAGGCAGGAGTCTACTCAACATCACTAAAAGGGTTGCTGGAGGCTCTCAGAATAACGCCTCCACTCTACAGACTGAGCTGATAGCAATCGCTAAAGCGCTAGAAGACTCTCAACACAAACTAGGAAACACAACTATCCACACCGACTCAAAAGGAGCAATACAAGTCATCACAAAAGGCAAGGCAAAAGAAAAATATCAAAACTCCTGACAAGTATATGGGCAATTGCTAACATCCACCAATCAGAAACAGACAGATTACTCTCAACTGGATTCCAAGTCACATAGGAATCCAAGGAAATGAGGAAGCAGACTCCCTAGCAAAGAGTGGGTTGCACATTAACAACATAGGTATTAAAATCAGCCACTCACTGACTCAACTTAAAAGCAAAGCCTCAGCATACTGTCAAGTGCAAGAAGAAAGCAAAGTCAGGAGAGCGGTCTTTGGAGGCTCTAACACTGCAAAGTGGTATGTAGACACCACCAGTCTGCAACCACATGACATTCCCAAAAGTATGTCAAGAGCACTAGCAGTCATAATTCACCGTCTAAGGCTGGGATACCAATGCACTTGGCAAAAGATAGTAGGCGATCCCAGGCCATGTAAGTACTGCGAAAGAATTCCAGAAGAACCTCTAGAACACTACCTCTTAGACTGTCCAGAAACGGAGCAACTAAGAGATAGGTACATAGGAAATGAACGCACAACCACTCAAATCACAAAGCACATTCTAGCAAACACCCATGAATTAGCAGGTTTCCTATGCTCCTACCCACCACCTAGGTAGGAACAGAACACAACCCTGACTGACAGCACATGATGCCAACAATCATGACCACTCACCACATCCCAACCTAACCCACATATACAGCAAAAAGACACAAACCTCTTTAACAGACATCCCCATTCACCTCTTGCCTCCTTATCACCCTCCCCTCACGCTCATCTTCTATCCATCCACCACACAATCACCAGACAACACACACCCAAAGAAAGCGGACCGGAAAAGGAACATGTCTCAGAAATTCACGAGCTACCTTACTAGCTAACTGTGCCTACAACTCAAACCTTCATTCTTCCAATCTGTTGGTCTCTCCTACTAGCCAACACTTACTACTATCCAGCTTTTCCTACGACTGAAGGGTACCTTAGGGTTTAAAAGGTTTCAACCTTGCCCATCAAATCCTTCATTCAATATCAAATCACCTTCACCACATCATTCATTGATCACCAATAAAGATTGCATATCCTAAGCATCTCACATCTCATACTAATATGAATTACGGGCTGCTCTGTGAGCAAGAGCCCGTGCTGGCACAAGGCCAGCTTAATCTTAAACAACAACAACAACGGGGAAAATGAGGAAATTCGTAAGTAATTATAATGTGTTCCATTGTTAAATGAAGGTGGATTTTGGGTAATTCTAAGCCTGCATTCCGCGGTACAGTAGACTAAGGATTTAAAGTAATATTTATTCGGTCGACTGTAATTAAACCGTAATTTACCTCTGAAGACGGTAAATCTAAAGGAGAGCTCCGTCTCTTGTTTGCAGAAGAATAGCTGGTATATATTTTTCCGATGTATTTTTTTATTGATTATGCTTAAACTGATCATTAATATTGGTGGCATCAAGCAATTACAACCTTGTTCCCATCTAACAATCTTGGGGGACCCCAGTGGGAACCGTGGTTTTTGGGTTGGGGGGGGAGCAGGAGAAAAGTGATTTCCAGGGCACTACCTAACCAAACAAACCACCTAACCTAACCAAACAAACCACCTAACCTAACCTAGAGCGCCGTACCCCTACCTAGGCCTAGCGGGGGGGAGGGGCTTCGCCCCCCCCTGCGACCCCCCCTTTTGAGCGGCCATTAGGCTAACAGAGACAATACTCCAGCATATTTGACACGATAATCACATCCCCCCCCCCCCCATTAGGATGAATAAAAATATATACAGGAAATAGCTTACCTTACATAGGTTTTATCACACCAAAAGGCTTTTTTGTTGAAGTCAAGAAGGCACTTTTCCTTACAAGTCGGGCAAATATGTTCACTCTTGTTTAAACCGTGATTTTTGGCAAAAGTTACGAGCCTTTCTATTGGCCCATAATAGTTTGTGAAATCTC
>NC_087207.1:18792449-18854242 GCF_015104395.2 Macrobrachium nipponense | reverse complement strand
GAAGGAAGCCCACTTCGATTGATAGACAGCTCTTGTAGATGCTCGTCTTGCATTTGCGATTGCTCTCGCAGCTGCTTTCGAAAAACCTCTCGCTCTGGCCAACTTTTCGATAGTCTGAACGCAGTCAGACCCAGAGTGGAGAGGTTTTGGTGATACCTTTCGAAGTGAGGCTGTTTGAGTAGATCTTTCCTCCAGGGCAACGTCCTTGGGAAGTCTACAAGGAAAGACATGACCTCCGTGAACCATTCTCTCGCTGGCCACATCGGGGCGATCAGGGTCAACCTCGTCCCTTCTGAAGCTGCAAAACTTCCTCATGACTTCCCCCATGATCTTGAATGGTGGGAAGGCATACAGTCTAGGCCCTCAACTCCATAGCAATGCGTCCACAGCGATTGCTTCTGGATCTAGGACCGGGGAGCAATACAGAGGAAGCCTCTTCGTCCTCGATGTCGCGAATAAGTCGACCAGAGGACGTCCCCACAACTTCCAAAGATCTTGACACACGTCTTTGTGTAAGATCCATTCCGTCGGCAGGATTTGGTTCTGACGACTGAGAAGGTTCGCCCTGACGTTCTGCACTCCTGCTATGAATCTTGTCAGGATCGTAATCTTCTTCACCTTTGCCCACAGCAGAATCTCCTTCGCTAGGTGAAACAAAGTCCGGGAGTGTGTTCCTCCCTGATTCTTCAAATACGCGAGGGCTGTGGTATTGTCTGAATTGACTTGAACGATTTTGTTCGTCAATCTTTCTTTGAAGAACTGCAGGGACAGGAAGATTGCTGCAAGTTCTTTGACATTGATGTGCCAGACTGCCTGTTCCCCTCTCCAGGAGCCTGACACTTCCTCCCCTCCTAGTGTTGCTCCCCAGCCCGCAATGGAAGCATCTGAAAACAACACTAGGTCGGGGCTCAGAAGACTTAGGGATAAGCCCTCCTGTAGCTTCTGAGGATCGAGCCACCATCTTAGATGGCTCTTTGTCGACTCTGAGATCCTCAAGATCGCATTGAGATCGTCCTTGGCCTTCCATTCATCCGCAAGGAAAAACTGGAGAGGCCTGAGGTGCAGTCTTCCCAAGGAAACAAACCTTTCCAGCGAGGAAATGGTGCCCAGCAGACTCATCCATTCCCTCGCCGAGCAAGTTTCTTTCCCCAAGAAGGCTGAGATTTTCTCTAAGCCTAGCCGCTGACGTTCCTGGGACGGAAACGCTCGAAAAGCCACTGAATCCATCTGAATCCCCAGATACACAATGGACTGTGTCGGGATCAGATGCGACTTTTCGAGGCTAACGTTAACTGCAGGTCCTTCAGACACTTTTCTCTCGACGACGCTCTGATAAGCCAATCGTCGAGGTAAAGGGAAACTCTTATCCCTGAAGAGTGTAGCCACCTCGCCACATTCTTCATGACGACGGTGAAAACCATCGGAGCCGTGGTCAGGCCGAAACAAAGGGCTTTGAACTGCCACACTTTGTTGCCTAAGACGAATCTTAGGTATTTTCTTCAAAGAGGGTGGATCGGAACGTGAAAGTACGCGTCCTGCAGGTCTAAGGACACCATCCAGTCGCCCGGTCTCAAGGCTCCCAGAACAGACTGAGGCGTCTCCATCGTGAATTTGATCTTTTCCACAAAAAGATTGAGCCTGCTTACATCTAGGACTGGACGCCAACCCGACGACTGCTTTGGTACAAGGAAAATCCTGTTGTAAAAACCTGGAGACCCCAGGTCCGCAACTTGTTCCACCGCTCTTTTCTCGATCATCTGTTGTAAAAGATCAAACAACACTTGTCTCTTTTCTCCCTGATATGATGGAGAAAGGTCTCTGGGAGTCGTGGAAAGAGGAGGAGGATCTAAAAAGGGGATCTTGTACCCCTGCTCCACGATCTTGAGGGACCAAGGGTCCGTATCTCTCTCTCTCCATGCTCCCGCAAAAGACTTCAGTCTGGCTCCGACTGGTGTCTGAAGGACATGAGTTTCACTTAGATGGCTTGGGTTTAAAGGAAGCTCTTCCTCTTGCAAGCCCTCTCCCTCGAGGAGCTGCTCTCGAGGGAGGAGCCCCACGAAAGGGTTTAACCTTCTTAGGAGGTCGCACAAAAGATGAAGTGGAAGGAACTGCCGGACGTCTCAAGGACTGGGCTAAAAGGTCCTGAGTTGCTTTTTCCTGCAAACTACTTGCCAGGTCCTTAACCAAAGTCTGGGGGAAGAGATGGCTCGTAAGAGGAGAAAAGAGCAGTTCCGCTTTCTGAGCTGGAGTAACGGATCTAGCTATGAAGTTACACAGCAAAGCTCTCTTCTTCAGGAAGGCAGTCCCAAAATGAGAGACAAGCTCCTCTGAACCATCCCTGACGGCCTTGTCCATGCACGATAGCACGTTCGACAGCTCCCCCAAACTGAGAGACTCTGGGCTTCTAGATTGCAGATCTAGATCCCAAGCAACCAGTCCAAGAAGTTGAAGACTTCAAGAGTCCGTAGCAGCCCCTTCCAAACAAATGATGGTCTGTCTCCGTAGGGGTCCAAGTCACCTTGGCAGTGGATAAGAGGGACCTCCTCTGAGAGTCCACCAAGCTAGAGAAATCCCCTTGCGCTGAAGAAGGATCCTCACACCCACGTCTTCTTTGGTCTCCACCAAATACCCCCTTTACGCTGAGTCTAGAGGGAGGAAGGGCGAAAGTTGACTTGCCCTGATCCTTCCTTCGTTCCATCCAGTCCTGGAGTTTCTTGAAGGCCCTCTTGGTGGAGAGCGAAGTCTTCATTTCGACAAACTCTGGGGTCTTACATGACTTGGAAGATGAAAACTGCGAGGGAGGAGACTTGGGAGCTGCAGGCTGGAACTTGTCCCCGAAGGACGAGCGCAGCAGCCGCACAAGAACCTTGTAGTCTGAAACTGAAGAAGCAGAAGAAGGTTCCTCTTCTACCGAGTCAGCAGGACTACTCAATTCTCCTTCTTCCCTAATAGGAATAGGAGACTGCCCCTCCGGAGAGGGCGTACATCTAGCGGGTCTGGCCTTTATCAAAGACCCCCGTTGCTTAATAGCAGAAGCCTCATCTACGCTGCCTTCCTTGCGGCGAACCTTACAGCTCGAAGGAGGCAGAGTGTCCTGACGGCGATGAGCGTCCTTGACAGCGCCCGAGGCCGCCTTGAAACTAAGAGAAGCGTCCTTACGCTTCTTACACGATAAGGTAGACTTAGACGAAAGCGTGTCTTTGCTGGTCTTAACTCTCACCTTAAAAGGAGACACGTCACTACGAGCATCCTTCCGAGCGTCCTGGTGCACGTCGTCTTCTTGCTCGGCGTCCTCCGAAGCGTCCTGCTGAGCGTCCTCAAAAGCGTCCTGAGCGTACTCCAAAGCGTCCTGAGCATCCTCTCGAGCGTCACGGCAAGCAGCCTGCCCATGACGTTGAGAGGGAACGAAAGCGTCCTGACGACCTGCTTTCTTAGCGGGCGAATGAGATCGGCGATTCGCCGAAGGAGACGCAATCGGAGAAAGAGACGAACGAGGAGAGGGAGAAGGAGACTGCTTCGTCCTCTTGACAGGCAGCCTAAGGTCCTTCCTCCGCTTAGGCTCGACTGCTGCTGGGCGAGTCCTCTGAGCCATAAGCGCTGACAACTGGTCCTGAAGGGACAAAAGAATGTTCTTCGTAGGAGAAGAACGAACAGACGGGGCAGGGCTGATCCTGCGAGAAGACGAGGGGCGAGGGGACGCCTCCTTCCTTCTCACAGGTACAGCTACCTGCTTCTCCAGAGAGCGGACTGTAGCGCATCTCAGCGTCCTCAGCCGGATGAGATCCTACCTTCTCTTCTGAGGCGGAGCGTCATACGCATCCGGAGAAGAGCGCAAAGAAACTGGCGATACAGGACGTGAAGCATCCTCACAACGAAACGTCCTTTTCAGCGGACGACAGTCTCTCCGAGCATTCCACCCCTTGCGCGGGGAGGACGCCTCGGAGGACGCCTCGGAGGACGAAAAGCAGTCCTTAAGGATATGCGCCTGTGCACGCTCCTTGGCAGCCTGGGAACTTGCAACAAGGCCTGCCGAAGGTACGCCAGATCGGTGCGGAGCCCCCGTAACCCTCTTGCGGCTTTCGACATATCCCCTCCCTGATTCCTGGGAGTCCGATAGCGGTCTAGGCCTAGAGGCATTATGGGGCCGATCTGATGCCCCCTCCACAACACTAGGGGCACGATCACACACTTGCACAGAGCCAGTTTCTAAGGCTTTCACTTTAGTCTCAAGAGTACGAAGAGACTCCAAAATCAGAGAAAGGGCATTACCTTCTCCAGACACAGAATCAGGGCCCGAAGGCAACAACACAGGTTTAGGAGATGCAAAATCTACAGGTGTTAGAGCAGGAGAAATATTAGTTCCCTTACCTTTGGTAGAACCACTCCTGGAGGAAGACCTCCTGATCCTATCGCGTTCCAATTTACGCCGATAGGAATCATACACCTTCCATCCATCATCGGTCAATCCATCACATTCATTGCACCGATCATCCACCAAACAAACATGCCCCTACAACCCATACATACTGTGTGGGGGTCTACCGATGATTTCGGTAGCCTCACCTTACAATCACTCCTCACACACACTCTGAAACTCACTGCACTTGATCCAGACATCACGTTTACAGAAAAGCCAATCCAAAATAAAAAAACAGTCCACTATTGCGTATGCCAATCCAACAATCCAAAATCAATAACCAAAAGTCAATCCAGATACTTAAGTACGAGTCAAATCCAAAAATCCTAGGCGGAGGTCTGTAAACAGTTGCTTACCGACCGGCGACAGAAAAAATATGAATAGAAAATGGGAATGGTTCCTGATATCCGCCTCCCAGCGGCGGGAATGGGTACTACCACCTGGCCGCCCACTGCGTGTGCCGCGAGTTTTGAAATTCTGTCGGACGTCAGAAAATACAGCTATATATATATATCTGTCAGGTAAGTTGCATGAACAAAACTAAGTTTCTGGTTAGATTACAACGCAAATTCCAAGGTTACAACGGTTTTTTATGCCTTTTAACGATACCTCATACGCAGAACTAGTTTCTGAGCGGAGGGGCGCATAAATTAATTTACGCTATTAAACTGTATGGTAACCATAGTCAAGGATAAGGAACGCATTCTCAAACAGTATACATATCCTTTAATACAAAACAGCAAAATATCATTGAAACATTATTTCACTTAAAGAACCCATTTATACTCTAGTACTTAGACTTGGATATAAAAACCATAGTTTCTCTCTCTCTCTCTCTCTCTTTGTATTTTCCGACGAAAATAATCACTAATTAGTGTATTTTGATGTTTATTTTCATGACTAAATACATTTTTATAATACAAAAATGATTCACTAATTTTCAAATATTAATTTTGATTAATACTGTATTAGTAAGTTTAATAAGTTGAAATGATATCACATAATAAAAATAATAATTATCTCTCTCTCTCTCTCTCTCTCTCTCTCTCTCTCTCTCTCTCTCTCTCTCTCTCTCTACAAAGATGTATGTTTTTTTGTATGATAAATAAATGATTTACTATTTTCAAAATATTATATTAATTTATACAGCAATAATATAAACAATTCATTAAAGAAAACTACCATATGAATTAGTAAGATTTTAGCTTATATTTAAAAAATTATGGAAGAATGAAGGAAATTCACAGTCTTCTCCCAGTAACCTTTTCTCAAGATCCAGGTACTAAAACTGTCAGATATATCAAGTTCTGTGACAGCCAGGAGGGGGAAGAGCTCATGAAATTTCCCCACCCCCCCCTCTCTCTCTCTCTCTCTCGCGTAAGTAGCCATCTTGCTTGGTGAGACGTACCCGCGTGAAGTCAGATTAATCAACAGATATCACAAGTTTACATACGACTAGAATTTGAGAAATATCTAGGAGTTGTTCGTGAACTATCGGTGATAAGATTAGTGTGAAAATAGTAGGATAAAGCGTCTTCTAAGTTAGTTATCAAGTGTAATACTATAAATCAGAACAAGATGGCAGTAAGTTCCAACTTGCGGGAAGAAGGTGGGGCGTAATTTGGCGTGTTTAGCAGATTCGCAATACGATGAGGTAGCAGGAAGGGAACTGGCATTTCATCTATGAAATCAGCAACAGTCCTAACCAAAAAGATACAAAAGCATTCATAGATATATTAGAGGAATATAATCCTTCAAACTGGAACCAAATCTAATGAAAACATTTTGAAAATAATTGAAGAAGTTCCAAATAAAATCCAAGTGGTCAAGAGCTCATAAAGAAAATATACATAAACCAACATATTCCGAAAACAAGAAAAATGGAATAAGGTGAATCTTGTGAATATCCTAATTGATGCATTAGGAAAAAGAATGCCAAAAGCATGCAAACTGTGTAAGGTTTGGTATAGCATAGTCAATCCACAAAACCTAATCAGAAAATGTGCTGCATGCAACATTCCGACCCATCCACAGTGTGCTGAGGTAATACAAGATTTGAGAAAAGATACAAGAATTTTTTGTTCAAACATGTCTATCATGGATAGACAATGTTATTAAATCAAGATTGAATGTACAAATAGTTGAGGATGAAGAAGAAGAGGAAGAGGAAGAAGAAGAAAAAGAAGAAGAGGAAAACGGAAGAGAAGTAAACAAAAATGAAATGACAGAAAAAAATAAGGAAAAAAACAAAGAACAAGATAAAAGTATGGATGCAGAGATACTCATTGATACTACATATGAGGCAATAAAGCAAGCATACCTACGAAGAAATAAATTACATATGACAACAGAAAAGCAAATCCCGAAGAGGCTCTACCCAGATCTATACAATGACGGGAAAGAGGAAAAAAATAGACAAGAAAGACAAAATCTGCAACCTTTTGAAAAGAGGGAATTGCAGATTTGGAGAAAGATGTTACTACAAACATCCTAAGATATGTCAAAACTATGAAATATATGGTAAATGTGATACTTAGATGGATATGGGGGATGATGCAGAGATCTGCATCCAAAAATATGTAAAAACCTAAAGAAGGAAAAGGATGTAAGTTCGACAAAAAATGCAAATATATGCACCTGTAGCCAGAATCGAATCTAATCAAATAAATAACCAACCAAGTAATAAAAATCCAAATAAGAAAGAAACAAATAAAGAGAGAAATCAAGAATATCAGGTAAAAAGAGAAAAGCAAACCACCAATGAGATATGCAGAGGTGTCAGCAAAAAATTTCAAAGCATCAGCTCCGAAATTATACTCAAGAGATAATAACTGTATTTATTATGCAAGAGGATATTGCAGACGGAGAAAAATTGCAGATTCAGACACAAAATGAATAATTATGATGAAGGAAGATCAAATATTATGGAAAAGTTGGATTTTTAATGTCAGAATTTCTGGAAATGAAAAAAGAACAACATACCAGAACAGGAAAGAGACTAGGGAAAATCCTTATTACTACCAGTATTAAATGAAGGAGAAAACACGCAAACCATCATAGTGATGAATGCGCAGGGTTTAGTACGAGTAACTCAAAAAAAGAAAAATAGAGTACTTAGAAGAACTAACCCAAAATGAAAAGAAAATAGATATAATGAATATAAGTGAAACTGGTATTCCCAAGAGACTGGGATGATGATCAAATAAAAGGGTTCCAAACTTATAGATCAGATAGAAAAAATAGGAATCAAGGGGGAACAGCAATATATGGGAAAGACAAAAAACAAGGAAAAATATATGAGAAATATAGTAAACTCAGAATGTGAACTAATAGCGGATTAGAATTTGAATCTGAAAAATTGATGAACATAGTAATATATAGACCTCCTAATACTAAAGAGTTTGACTTAATAATTGAAAAATTGGATGATATATGTAGAAATCACAAGGACTGGACTATTCTCCTATCTGGTGACTTCAACTTTCCTTTCCGTAGAATGGGAAAGAACGAATAGGAGATTGTGTGTACTTATACATATAAAAAAGAGAGTAATAGTAGTGCAGAAGATAAGAGGCAATTTGAAAAGTATTAGATATGCTACTAGAATACAACATTCAACAATAAATCACCTGCCAACAAGAAAGGAAAATACTTTAGACCTAGTATTTGTGAACGAGATGAATTATGTTAAAGAAATAATAGTTTATAATGCGAATATTTCAGACCATAATGTCATAGAATAACAGTTCATTCCACAGCAAGTGAAAATAGAGATAAGCAAGAAATGAAAAAGTGGGAAGGATAGGAAAATACAATCTACAGTAAAAATATAAAATGGTCAGAAATTAATGAAGAATTAAACAAAGATTGGGATAACATTTTCGTAAGTGATGACATAAGGGTAAATACGGAGATATTATATAAAACTATTGGAGAAAATAGTGGAAAAATATATACCGAAGAAGAAAAGTAAACATCATTCATGCATACCAAGAGACAGAAGGATCTTGTTCCAGAAAAATCAGAAAGTGGAAAAAAGGTCTTGCAAAAGAAAAAAATGCATGGAAAGTTATAGAACTAAAAAGTAAGATAGAAAATGCAGAACAAAAGATTATACAATCAAAAGAAAATGAAAAACGGGACTGGAAGAAAAAACCCTATTTAAATATCAAGCAAAACCCCAAACTATTATACTCATATGCGAAGAAGATGAATAAAAGAAGAATAGAAATAGGCCCTCTGAGAATTGAAGGGAGATTAACGAATGAAAAAAAGGAAATTTGCAACATACTGGCAGAACGATATAAGAGAGAATTCACCCTAGAATAGATAATGAAGATAATGATATAGAAGTAAGGGATGAAAATAGTGAATATTTAGCTGACATAGATATTAATGAAGCTGATATTCTGCAGGCTATTAATGAAATTAAAAATGGAGCTGCTGCAGGGCCTGATGGAATTCCTGCTATTTTGTTAAAGAAAGTAGTTCATTCTATCGTGCCCCAAAAGCCTTGCAATATTATTTTAAGTACAAAGTGTAGATACAGGCAAGATTTATGATGAGCACAAATTAGCATATATTACCCTACTTTCAAAAGTGGATCAAGACTAGAGGCAAGTAATTATAGGCCTGTGAGTCTAACATCACATATTAATGAAGTGTATGAAAGGGTAATGAAGAAAAATATTATGAAACATTTAATAAAAAATATTTTGTTTAATAAAGGACAACATGGTTTCGTACCCGGAAAAAGTACACAAACCCAACTGTTAGTCCACCGTGAGAACATATTCAAAAATATGAAAAGCGGGAAACTGAAACAGATGTGTGGTTTATTTAGACTTTGCAAAAGCTTTTGATAAAGTAGACCATAATATATTAGCGAAGAAAATTAGAAAACACAATATCGTGGATAAAGTAGGAAGATGGTTAAAAGAATTTTGACACAACAGAAAACAGATAGTTATTGCAAACGACGAGAAATCGGATGAAGTCAAGGTAATATCGGTGTGCCGCAAGGTACGGTGTTAGCTGCAATACTGTTTGTTATTATGATTGAAGAGATAGACAATAATGTTAAGGATTCGGTAGTGAGTAGTTTCGCAGATGACACAAGAATAAGTAGAGAAATTACTTGTGATGAAGATAGGAACGCTTACAAAGAGACCTTAACAAAGTATATGATTGGGCAGAGGTAAATAGGATGGTATTTAACTCTGATAAATTTGAATCAATAAATTATGGAGACAGAGAAAGAAAGCTATATGCATATAAGGGACCTAATAATGAGACCATCACAAATAAGGAAGCAGTTAAAGACCTTGGTGTGTGATGATAGGAACATGTTATGCAATGATCAAATAGCAACTCTGTTGGCAAAATGTAAAGCAAAAATGGAATGTTGTTACGGCACTTCAAAACAAGAAAAGCTGAACACATGATTATGCTTTATAAAACATATGTTCGTAGTCCACTTGAATATTGCAATATGATATGGTACCCACACTATCAAAAGGAATATTGCACAAATAGAGAGTGTACAAAGGTCCTTTACAGCTAGAATAGAAGAAGTTAAGGACCTAGACTACTGGGAAAGACTACAATTCTTAAAATTATATAGTCTAGAAAGGAGAAGAGAACGCTACATGATAATTCAGGCATGGAAAAACAGATAGAAGGAATAGCAGAAAATATCATGGAACTAAAAATATCAGAAAGAGCAAGCAGAGGTAGATTAATAGTGCCCAAAACTATACCAGGAAAAATAAGGAAAGCACACAGGACATTAATCCACTACGCACCAGCATCGATAATGCAGCGTCTATTCAATGCGTTGCCAGCTCATCTGAGGAATATATCAGGAGTGAGCGTAGATGTGTTTAAGAATAAGCTCGACAAATATCTAAACTGCATCCCAGACCATCCAAGATTGGAAGATGCAAAATATACCGGAAGATGTACTAGCAACTCTCTGGTAGACATTAGAGGTGCCTCACACTGAGGGACCTGGGGCAACCCGAACAAGATGTAAGGTCTGTAAGGTAAGGCTCTCTCTCTTTCTCTCTCTCTCTCTCATTTACTGAGACTCGAGATTTTTCATGTACTTGTTCTATTTGTTTTTAATACTTTTAAATAATAATAATAATAATAATAATAATAATAATAATAATAATAATAATAATAATAATAATAATAATAATAATAACTGCAATTACAAAATTCATATGTGATAGTATTTTAAAGAAATACAATACGTACTAATCTATCCATGTTCACTTTTAATTAAGGTTAACTCTCTCTCTCTCTTCTCTCTCTCTCTCTCTCTCTCCTCTCTCTCTCTCTCTCTCTCTCTTTTTGCCACACAAGATAATAATGTGTCATAGTGGTAACTCCCCCTCCCTCTCATTTTGCTGGAAGCATTATAAGTATTTTTTGAGAGAACAGAGAGAGATAAACACACTCTCTCTCTCTCTCTCTCTCTCTACCGAGATGAAAGAATTTTTATGGTACTAGTATGTAAAAATGTTATTGATAATTTCAGTTATTGAATAATAATAATAATAATAATAATAATAATAATAAAATAATAATAATAATAATAATAATAATAATAATAATAATAATAATAATAAAACTTTAATTACAAAATTCATAATGGTCGTATTTTAAAGAGATGAAAATGACCTTTCCATTTCACTTGTAAGGATAATTCCTCTTTCTTACTGAGATGAGAGAATTTTTATGGTAGATGCACGTGTTTATTATATTTTCAAATAATAATAATAATAATAATAGAAGTAGTAATAATACAATAACTAATTTCAAAAGAAAATTCTTCCCTTCGTCTTTTTCTGCATCAATTTCCCTACCTCATAACTCCAGTGACACTCGAAGCTTAACAATGCCATACAATGGTCAACGAATTTAATGGTTTTATGTAATCTCTCTCTCTCTCCCTCTCTCTCTTGTATTTTAATGAAAATATACAGAAATTTGTGAATACAGTGTTGCACATGAAAAAAGTAAATTAGTGATAATTTTAGAGATACGGCCCTAAGAAAAATTGCAAATTAGTGAAATTTTCCCTGTGGAACGTTGTTCCGGCTTACGACGATTTTCGGGTTACGACGCGTCTTAAGAACGGAACCCCCGTCGTAACCCAGGGACTGCCTGTACTTGGAAGTAGAGCTGACAGGGTGGGGAACAGGCGATGTCTTCCGTTATACATCTAAAATTCTGGGTGAACAATGAACAATTGCACACCTACGAATACGAGATATATTTAGAAGACAAACTCAGATGCCTGAAGAAATCATTCTGCATTATCTCAGCGGCAGGTGCGATGCAGCGGGAGACTAGGCTACAGACTTCTGTTACTGTGCGGTAAACAGAAAGATGATAGCGAGTCTATTGAGATATCTCTGTCTGAAAATTCTTGCAATGTCCAAGGCGATGCAATAGAGATAGTCATTCACGTATGCGAGAAATCCAGCCAACCAGAGACCTAAGTCTGTGATTGCTGGGCAGAGATTCAGTTCGGTAGTCAATCATTGCAGAGGAGAGGGAGAGACATAATCCGACTGTGCTATCTCGGAGAGCCAGCTGGTACTGGGCTGCGGCAGGCAGCCCAATACACCGCTAGCTCTCGCTCACTTGTCATCCTGAGTTGCCAGGTAATACATTCGAAGAAGGAATGCGTTCGGCTAGAACCATCGAGCGCAAAAAAATACGCTCGAGCATTTGCATTTAATAGAAATGGATTTCGGTGAATGCAAACGCTGAGGTGTTGTTGTTATAACAATACCATAAGTATCTCAAAATCGAAACTGGTAACTCCTAGGAGGTTTGCAGGGCAGTCCCGAGTTACAGTTCAATTAAGAAGATACTATTCGTCTCGGTCACAACCCATAGAATTAACTACGGAATGTGCCTACACCTCGGACAATTGAACTGATAACAGAAGCATGTCACGAGGGCAATATACGTAGTGTATTTGTAGGTTCCTGTACATAGACCTCCATTCTAAATTCTCTTCCATTCAAGGAACAAGAATAAGAACTGGAAGCCGACACCCTTCATTCTCTAATGAACAGAGCGAAGAAGTTTTCCCCGAAGGAAGACTTCTATGGTGATAACAGGATACCGAAGACGATAGTTCAAGCCAAACTGGATGTTCCCACCCGTTCTCCTCTATCCCGGGGTTGGTCGCCTACTGAGGCGACGGACAGTCAGGTCAATCCAGGCTGAGCCCTTCCCGAGATATTCTTCCTTCAGCAGCAGTGCTTTTCTCGAACACTAGAAATTCCAGGAATTCGAGCATTCGGCGAGATTTCCGATTATCGTAATAACAATTATCTGTGATTCTTGTCTCGCCCACTCTGGACCGTGGTTTCGCCCAAGTGTTTGCAGATCGTAGAGGACCAGAACACTCGGAGAGTGCTAGAAATTCCGAAGAATTCTAAGCACTCGGCGAAACCCCCACCGAATTCGTCAGATGATCATCGGGTGGTGGTCCTCCCGATTCCCGTAGAAATCGAGGATGGGGCAAGATCCTTCCTCAATGACGGGGACTTATGTCCGGTAGGACCCGAAGGTCCCCCAGGTACGCAGTCCCCAACGTGGAATCCTACAGAGAATGCTCTGCAGGATCCCTCCCTTTCCCTTTGCAGCCATAGGGTGAGAGGGAATGGGGGAGGAAGATTGGATACTCGCTCGCCTTCCCAGCGGAACTAGCAGTCGGAGAAGCGAGTACGGGCAGCCATCACCATGCGGTGATGGCCGCTGCCATCACCATGCAGTGATGGCCGCTCAGAGTCTAGGAAAACGTTACCATCGGGAGAAAACGTTTTCCCGAGGAGGGTTACCAACTCGTACTGAAGGCTAAACATCTGCCACCACCGTGACCGTCGCGTGGGTGGGGCTGAGCGAGCACCTGACAGGAGAGAGCCTATACCGTCCTCCAACGCGTCCCAGTCCTCGTCGAGGTCGAAACCTCTCAAGAGAACCGAAGGGGAAGCCCACCCTGGTCTCTGAATGCGTGGTCCAGACAGACAGTCACATGAACGGCGGTGATGGTCCCTCCGAGAGTCTGGGAAGCGTCATTCGTCCTCGCCAGCCCCCCCACGATCTCCCCCAACCACTTGGGCGAGGATCTGTTGGTCCCAAGACCGAACCAGGCTCATGGCCGGACCGTAAGAAGCGCATTCCTCACGGTCACTCCTGTTCGCTTTGTTCCTCCCGGTGTAGCCTGAGGAGGTTGAAGGGACAGATGAGGGAGACCTGATGCTCCTACCCTGCCTACTAGCAGAACCAGTAGACTGGGAGGACTGCAGGCGATCACCAACCCACGGTGGCGATCGAGCTGCAGGTCTGGACCAGCGGTCTTCTTGCAGAGAAATGCTGGACCAAGAACGGAGCATCAGTCTCTTCAGGAAAGCTGCTAGCGATTGGGCTGCACTGGTCGAGCGGCTCTCCGGGGAAAGCGGCTAGACTGAGAGCAGCGGCGACGGTCCCGAGTGTCAGAAGAGCTGCTGCTGGTTCCCCTATCCGTCCGATCCTGGTGGGAGCAGCGGTCAGGGGACCGGCAGAGTCTGCTGTTGCGGTGTGCTGTAGGGGGGGGGGGGGGGGGGGGGGCTGCTGCAGACACTCGCCAACCCATAGTGGCGATTGATCTGCAGGCCTGGTCAAGCGGCTAGACCGAAAACCGCGGCGAGTCCCGAGCGTCAGAAGAGCTGCTGCTGGGCCCCCTCTCTGCCCGGTCCCGGTGGGAGCGGTGGTCAGGGGACCTGGGCGACTCCCACCAGTCTTCTGCTCTGTGCCTGGATCCTGGCGCCGAGCGAACTCGGTTGCTTGGGTCTTGGCTGCACAGTCACCCGCAGGTGACCGTACACTCGGTACCTCTCGCGAACGAGAGGCCAAGACGGTACCTGGCATCGAGGCAGAACCTCTGGCGCCAGGAAAAGAGTTACCGGTGTTAGCCAGTACCCCTCCGGTCTCCGTCATCTTCTTCCTTGTGGAAGGAGAGACGGGCCCCGTTCCCGAAGGAACAGGAGGATCAGCAGAAGCCCCAACTGTCCCACCGGAGTGGGACAGACCCTTAGAGGTCTCTGAGCGAGACTTCTAAGGGGGGGAGGAGGCTACCTTCTTCTTCGGCTGGGGCGCCTCAGAAGTTGAAGGGGAAGAGGCGGCAGAAGACGACGGTGACACCTTCCTCTTCTTCCTGGACTTCCTCTTTGCCAGTTCCTCAGGACAACCAACAGGTCCTCCATTCAGGACGGAGTTGGGCAGTTGCTGAAGCAACACGGCCCAACTGCACCCGTCCGGAGGGACCTGCGGGAGTAGCAGTGGAGAGAACGCTTCCTTGAGGAGGGCTACGAAACTCCTACCTGGCAGGTGAAGCGTCTGCCACCCCCGAAACTGGTTGGTCGCGCGAACGCGACAGGCGTCTGGGTGGGGCTGTCTCTGAAAGAAAAGGATTAATTAAAAGAGGGCTAGATGGCCCGCCTCCACCGGTCTCTGTGTGCATGGACCCGCGGGAACATCACGTCAACCCTGGGCACTGGACAATCGCTGCGAGAGCAATCGCCGGTCTGGCGAGAGTCACCCGAGCGACTCCTACCATCTTCCGCTCCGTGCCTGGGTCCTGACACGGGGAGTGAACTCCGCAGTCTGGATCCTGGCTGCACGGTCACCCGTAGGTGACCATACACTCGGTAACACTTGCAAGCGGGCGGTCGAGACGGTTCCTGGTCCAGAGGTGGAACCTTCGGAACTGGGAGAGGATACCAGCAGTGGCTGGTACCTCCATGGTCCCCGTCTGCTTCCTCCCCGAGGAAGGAGAGATGGGCTCCGTTCCTGAAGGAACGGGAGGACCAGCGGAAGACCCACCTGTCTAACCAGAGTGAGACAGACCCTTAGAAGTCCCGTGATGAGACTTCTTCAGGGGGGAGACCACCTTCTCTTACGGCAAAGCCTAAAAGTTGAAGGGGGAGGCATGAAGATATGAAGATCTCGAAGAAGAGGATGACGACACTTGACGAGCTCTCTTCCTCTTCGGTTTCTCCTTCTACCAGACCTCTACCATCAGGAGTAGATAACCTCACAGGGCAGCGCGACAGCTTCGTCCAGTGACATAACTCCCGGGTAGTAGTGGTAATGAAAATGATATTATGATACAATAAAGTTTGTTCATACTTACCTGGCAGATATATATAATCAAAGTGCCCACCCACCTCCCCTCAGGAGATGGTGGCACTAGAAAATCTGGATAGAAAATGGGAATGGTTCCTGATACCTGCCTCCCAGCGGCGGGAATGGGTACTAACCACCTGGCCTCCCACTACGTGTGTCGTAAGTTTTGAAATTTTGTCGGACTTTGGAGAATACAGCTATATATATATCTGCCAGGTAAGTATGAACAAACTTTATTGTATCATAACAATACCATTTTGTTCATGAGACTTACCTGTCAGATATATATATACGTATAGCTGAATCCCACCTTTGGAGGTGGGAAGAGACAGAATAGGATTTAGGAAACAAATACATGTAGATGATTGACATCTTGGTTCCTTACCTGTTAGCATAGCTGACTTCGTGATTACTGTCACCCAAGTCTGCTTCTGCTTTACTAGTCTCTCCAGCAAGGTAGTGACCTATATAGCTGGTGAGTTCTAGATGATCTGTCAACGGGGCGTGACCACAATGCGACTAGACCATTTTACCATACTATGAGGGCAATGAAGCAATAAACCACCACCTGACCAAACCTAGCAAAAGTTAAGGTAGCCTATCTTAAGCTAAAGACTGGGAAGTCCGCCTCTGGCGGCCGACCCAACAACCATAAACACAATAAAATTAAAAACTCATCCTAACCATTTTCTACAGGATAGGATGAGTGCTACTTCCTGCCCCCAAAATTGCGTCTGCGGAAACGTATGGCCCTAGCGAACAGCAGTTCTCGTATGTCTTCTTCACGTCCCGCAGGTAGTGTGAAGCGAACACCGAGTTGCTCCGCCAAAAGGTGGCACCCAGGATGTCACTGAGTGCCATATTCTTCTGGAAAGCTACCGAGGTTGCGATAGCTCTCACTTCGTGAGCATTCACTTTAAACAATTTCAGATCACTGTCCTTACAAGATGAATGAGCTTCCTTGATGGTGTCTCTCAAGAAGAATGCCAGAGCATTCTTAGACATCGGCAAGTCTGGCCTTCTTACCGAACACCACAAGTTGCTTGAAGGACCTCAACATTCCTTCGTCTTCCGCAAATAAAATTTGAGAGCCCTGACAGGGCACAGGACTCTCTCTGGCTCTCGTCCAATAATCTCAGCCATCCCCTTGATCTCAAAACTCTTGGGCCAAGGGTTGGACAGGTTTTCATTTTTGGCTAGAAACGTCGGGTTCAATGAACAAACGGCATTATGTCCTTTAAAGCCAACATGCTTGCTGATGGCTTGAATTTTGCTAACTCTCTTCGCCGTCGCCAGAGCAGTTAGGAAAACAGCCTTTCTGGTAACGTCCCTCAAAGATGCAGCATGGAGAGGTTCGAACGGACTGGACGTCAGGAACTTCAAGACCACCAAGTTCCAGGAAGGCAGCTTAGGCTGAGCCACCTTCATGGTCTCAAAGGATCTTAAGAGATCGTGAAGGTCCTTGTTATTAGCTAAGTCCAGGCCTCTGTGTCTAAAGACTGCCGACAACACACTCCTGTAGCCTTTTATTGTCGGGACTGCCAGCTTTAAATCATTCCTTAGATAAAGGAGGAAGTCTGCTATTTGGTTCACAGAGGTCTGGTAGAGGAAACGCCCTTCTTTCTACACCAACTCCTGAAAGCAGCCCACTTCGATTGGTACACTGCAAGAGAGGAAGCTCTCCTTGCATTGGCAATAGCTCTTGCCACTGGTCTTGAAAAACCTCTCGCTCTGGCCAACTTTTCGATAGTCTGAACGCAGTCAGACTCAGAGCGGAGAGGTTTTTGTGGTACCTCTCGAAGTCGGGCTGTCTGAGTAGATCTGTCCTCAAGGGTAGCATCCTTGGGAAGTCTACTAAGAAGGTCATGACCTCTGTGAACCATTCTTTCGCAGGCCAAAGCGGGGCGATCAATGTCATTCTCGTCCCTTCCGACGCTGCAAACTTCCTTATGATCTCTCCCAAGATCTAAATATAGAGAGATCCTTATATTCGAAAGATGAAGCCATCTCGCCACATTCTTCATTAAAATCGTTAAGATCATCGGGGCCATGCTTAACCCGAAGCAAAGAGCCTTGAATTGAAAAACTTTCCCCTTCAGGACAAACCGCAGGTACTTCATTGACTGAGGATGGATAGGAACATGAAAATAAACGTCCTGAAGGTCTAAGGACACCATCCAGTCACCTGGTCTTAAGGCTCCTAGAACTGACTGAGGCATTTCCATCTTGAACTTTTGCTTTTCCACAAAAAGGTTCAATCTGCTGACATCTAATACTGGTCGCCATCCTCCCGACTGTTTCGGCACCAGGAATAACCTGTTGTAGAAGCCTGGGGATTCCAGATCTAGGACCTGTTCCACAGCCCTCTTTTCGAGCATTTGCTCGAGCAGATCGTACAGAATCTGCTGCTTCTCCCGATGGTAAGAGGGTGACAGATCCCTGGGTGTCGTGCACAGTGGAGGCGGTTTGAGGAAAGGGATCTTGTATCCTCGCTCAATGACATCGAGGGACCAGCTGTCCGTCTCTCTCTCTCTCCAGGCTCTTGCAAATAAACGAAGCCTGGCTCCGACTGGTGTCTGAAGGACTGACGTCTCACTTTTTACCCCTGATCT
Source organism: Macrobrachium nipponense (assembly GCF_015104395.2). NCBI lineage: Eukaryota > Metazoa > Arthropoda > Malacostraca > Decapoda > Palaemonidae > Macrobrachium > Macrobrachium nipponense. The sequence continues at coordinate 18,836,020 of NC_087207.1, read as the reverse complement.
TGGAAGGGGCTCTGCCTCTGGGAAGACCTCTTCCTCGAGGAGACGATCTCGAGGAAGCTCCCCCTTGAAAGGGCTTCTGCTTCTTGGATGCTTGTCCCAGCGTAGAAGTCGAAGGGACTGCCGGACGTCTGGAAGACTGGGCCAGAAGGTCTTGTGTAGCCTTCTCCTGCAGGCTGACGGCTAGATCTTTGATCATAGACTGGGGGAAGAGATGGCTCGAAAGAGGGGCGAACAGCAACTCTGCACTCTGAGAGGGAGAAACAGACTTCGCAGTAAAGTCGCAGTACAAAGCTCTCTTTTTCAAGAGCCCTGTACAAAAATGCGAAGCCAGCTCCTCCGAACCATCCCTGACGGCCTTGTCCATACACGCCAGAACGCTGGAAAGCTCCCCCAGACTAATCGAGTCCGGACTCCGTGACTGTACATCCAGGACTCCCAAACACCAGTCCAAAAAGTTAAAAACTTCCATCGTCCGAAACAGTCCCTTTAGATGGTGGTCCAATTCAGAAGGTGTCCACGACACCTTCGCCAATGAAAGGAGAGACCTCCTCGGAGCGTCAACTAGGCTGGCAAAGTCGCCTTGGGCAGAGGAAGGAACTCTCAACCCAACGTCCTCTCCTGTCTCGTACCACATCCCTGCTTTGCCATTGAGTCTCAACGGAGGCAGGACAAAAGAAGTCTTGCCTCGAGCCTTTCTCGAATCCATCCAGTCATGGACCTTCTTGAAGGCTCTCTTCGTAGAAAGGGAAGTCTTCATTTTCACAAATCCCGGCGATTTACTGGATTTGGAAGACCATAACTGTGAAGGAGGAGAGCGAGGGGCCGAGGGTTGGAACTTGTCTCCAAACGAAGCACGAAGAAGGCGAGCCAAAACCTGGTAGTCTGATGAAGACGATGTCGAAGGCTGCTCTTCATCTACTGCCTCCAATGGACTGCTTACTTCTCCCTCTTCTTCCACAGGAGCAACAGACGAATCCACAGAATGGAGAGGTCTAAGACCTTTAGGCCCAACTCTCAAGAGGGATCTACGCTTCAAAGAAGAACCCTCTGCACAAGGCTGGACGTCTTTCACAACAGCCTCCAAAGCGTCTGGCAGAATTGCAAAGGAAACGTCTTGATGAGCGTCTTGAAGAGCGTCCTGATGTCGGCGAGCGTCCTGATGAGCGTCCAGGCGTCGGCGAGTGTCCAGAGAAGCGTCCCGACGCGCGTCAGTACGAGTGTCCTGGAAAACGTCCAGCTGGGCGTCCCGACAGGCGTCTTGACGATCCACTTGATGACAAGAAGCAGCTTGAGAAGCGTCAAGCTTAGCAGCTTGAAGAGCGTCCTGCCTCGCAGCAGTCCAAGCATCATGCTTAGCAGCATACGGAGCGTCACGAAGGGACGTGAGAGGAGCGTCTTGGCGAGAAGGAAGACGATCCCTGCTGCGATGAGTGTGAAGGTTTTCCTCCCTCTCGACAGAAGAGAGGTTGGGAAGACACTCATCGCGCCCTCTAGACAAGCACTGGGGAGCCGAACGAAATCCAAAGGGCGACGAAACAGGCGAAAGAGACGAGCGAGGAGAAGGCGAGGGAGACTGCCTGGACCTCTTGATAGGCAGTCTGACATCCTTCCTACGACGACGCGGCTCTGCCTCTCTCTCTGCCAGCAACGAAGCTAATTGTTGCTGCATAGAAAGGAGCATCTTCTTGGTAGGCGAAGACTCCTTCTCAGGGGAAGGGCTGATCCTGTGGGAAGACGAGGGGCGAGAGGACGCCTTCTTCCTTCTCACAGGAACAGCAACAGGTCTCTCCCTGGAGCGACTGGGGCGCTCAACAGCATCATCCTCGGATGACGTCCTGGTCCTCTTCTGAGGTGGAAAAGCGTCAAAATCCGGAGAAGACCGCAAAACATCTGGAGAAAAAGGACGTGAAGCGTCCTCCTCTCTGAAGCTTCTCTTCAAGGGGCCCGAGTCCTTCCGAGAGCTCCACCCCTTGCGCGGGGGGACGCTTCGGAGGACGAGAAGCAATCCTTCAGGATACGTGCACGAGCACGCTCCTTGGCAGCCTGGGAAGCGTCAACAGGTCCTGCCGAAGGGACGCCAGATCGGTGGGGAGCCCCCGTAACCCTCCTTCGGTTTTCGACTTGCCCACTCCCTGATTCCTGGGAGTCCGACAGAGGTCCAGGCCTAGAGGCATTATAGGGCCGATCTGACACCCCCTCCACAACACTAGGGGCACTATCAGTGCACTTCACTGCACCAGTTTCCAAGGCGAGCACTTTGGATTCTAGATTATGGAGGGAATCCAAAATCACAGAAAGGGCATTACCCTCCACAGACACAATCTCAGGGCCCGAAGGCAACACCACAGGGTTAGGGGTAGCAAAGTCTACTGGAGGGTTAGCAGGAGGAATATTACTGCCCTGAAGTCTACTGCCTGATACACTCCTGGAGGAAGACCTCCTGATCCTGTCACGCTCTAACTTGCGTACATAGGAATCATACGTCTTCCAACCTGAATCAGACAAACTTTCCCACTCCTTACATCGGTCATTCATTAAACACAAATGTCCCCTACAACTCGTGCATACAGTGTGGGGATCTACCGAAGCCTTCGGTAGCCTCACCTTACACCCTTCCATACAACATACTCTGACACTAGCAGAACTAGAACCAGACATCTTAGTTCAAGGAAAAATCAAAGCCAAAATCAAAGCAGTCCACAATAGCATGTGCCTAGCCACAAATCCAAAGTCAAAAACCAAAAGACAATCAGGATACTTATGTGACAACGAAGTTTACAAAATCCAAAGGCGGAGGTACTGAAAACAGGTGTTGACAGTACCGGCGACAGAGAAAATCTGAATAGAAAATGGGAATGGTTCCTGATACCCGCCTCCCAGCGGCAGGAATGGGTACTAACCACCTGGCCTCCCACTACGTGTGTCGTAAGTTTTGAAATTCTGTCGGACTTCGGAGAATACAGCTATATATATATCTGACAGGTAAGTCTCATGAACAAAATGATTATCAGCAGGGGATCAGTACACACACTCGAGGATCGGTACGCAACATGTTACGAGTCATAGGTACAATTCCAAGGTTAGGATGACCAATACGAAGATCATCCAACCAATACTGCTGAAAACACAATCACCACTAGTCTGTAAAATAAGGAAAAAAAAAATATTAAAGTAATGAGGATACTCCTCACACATCCAAGGGCGCCGCCCTCCAAAGTGAGAGGAGATCCCCCAACATCAGCACAACGCATGCCCATCCTTCTACCTTCCTCCGATAGTAAGTGAAAGGAAGAAGGAGAAGAGAAATTACCATAACAACAAAACACGGACAAACCTTTGCAGTTCCCTTGGTAATTCCCAAGCGTAAGCGCAATTTCCGGATGAATACATGTCCCGTTACAGGATCAATACCACTTACTTTAAATACATGTCTCATCCTCACGATAAATGCATACTATCTCGTCCTCGTGTAGGTCTGAGCCAGTATTAAAGGGCGAAAGAATGTAAATGGAATTTTTATTATAAAATTAATATCAATAATACTTACCTGTATAATTTATCTATCCCTAAATCCCCAAAAACCACACCAAAATTTACCACATTGGCAACCCTGTTACCTCCTATTCTGTCTGCCAGTTAGCAACACTGTCGTTGACAGGTACAAAACCTTCCCTTGGAAATCAGTTGTGATAGGCACATCGTGGGGTAGGATGGGTGGGACTAGATAAATTATACAGGTAAGTATTATTAATATTAATTCTATAATAAAAATTCCATATTAACAAACATTACCTTAATATTATTTATCTAGCCCGATTAACCACATTGAAAAGGAGGGAATCTAAGTACAATTTCCCTTTCGGGCAGAATAGGACATAAAACAATCAAAGAAATATATATCATAGGCAGTTAACCATTTAACGCCGATTGGATGTATTAAACGTCAATATAAATTGTCTGTTGGGTGCCGATTGGACGTATGGTACGTCAATATAAAAAAAGTTTTTTAAAAATTCGCAGAAAAATACTTATAGGCCTACCAGGCGAAAACTTTTGAATCACCCGCCTTGGGGGATGCTGGGAGCTCACGGATCAAGGCGTTGTTTTGTTTACAATCGTTACCCAGGCGTGCAAGCGCGAATTTCTTTCCTCTCGCACTAAAAAACATCAGCGACACATCTCAGAAATTATTTCGTCACTTTGACATAATTTTTGCACTATTTTATATTAGCCGTTACATGGAGTATTATATATGAAAATGTGTGCAATTTCAAGTAGAATACAACTAAAAACAACTCATGGTTGTAGCTTTTATCAGTTTTGAAATATTTTTATATAAATAACGATAAGTGCCAAAATTTCAACCTTCAGTCAACTTTGACTCTACCGAAATGGTCGAAAAACGCAATTGCAAGCTAAAACTCTTATATTCTAGTAATATTCAATCATTTACCTTCATTTTGCAACAAATTGGAAGTCTCTAGCACAATATTTCGATTTATGGTGAATTTATGAAAAAAAACTTTTTCCTTACATCCGCGCAGTAACTCTTCCGAAATAATCATAAATTTTTTCGTCCGATTGTCGTAATGTTTGCAACATTTTAAATTAGCTGTTACATAAAGTTTTATATATTAAAATGTGCACAATTTCATGTAGAATACAACAATAAACAATCCATGGTTGTAGCTTTTTTCAGTTTTGAAATATTTTCATATAAATAACGATAAGTGCCAAAATATCAACCTTTGGTCAACTTTGACTCGACCGAAATGGTAAAAAAACGTAATTGTAAGCTAAAACTCTTATATTCTAGTAATATTCAATCATTTACCTTTATTTTGCAACAAATTGGAAGTCTCTAGCACAATATTTTGATTTATGGTGAATTTATGAAAAAAAAAAACATTTTCCTTACGTCCACGCGGTAACTCTTCCGAAAAAAATAAAGGGATTTTGACGTAGGAAAAATCTATTTCTGGGGAGGGACCTGTGTCGCCCGGTGAAAAGGTCCTTCTTGCTACTTTTCCGATATAAATTGTTTCCAAATATACCACAGAAAGTTTTAGCATTGGTATGCTGAGGTTACTACCTTCGCGCGAGCACCCTAAGGGCGTCGTGTATAAAGTAAGGGCGTGTGAAAGTCACTATTCACAGGTCGTCTCCCATTTAGATTATTCCCTTGCCAAACACGATATGTGGGGTGCGCCGCAACAGCGGTTACCACCGCACCGCCCCGACGCACCCCGCCACCGCCCGATGCTGGCGCCATCTGACAGCCTTCTTTATTTGGATTATAATTTTTGGCTTGGAAAGGAAAGGGATGGGAACCCAGGGTAGGGTTTCACCGGGCAACACAGGTCCCTCCCCAGAAATGGATTTTTCCTACGTCAAAATCCCTTTTCTGGGTCGACCTGTGTTCGCGCCGGTGAAAATGTACAAGAGAATGCCTTCCAAGCCTTATGAATCTCAATACTAGTAAAGGATAGAATAAATTCTAATTAACATAAATGCCTTTACTAAATTAACTAATAATATATAAACTTAAAACTAAACTTAAGACTAGTTATTAATACTATGGCTTAGCTTAGATATATTACATTAATAAATGTAAAGATTATAGTTATATACAAGTATTTACACCTATGTAAATAGGATTGAGAAAATCCTAAGGCCGATTGACATTCCCTAAGGGAAACGTTATACTCTGGACGGCTTTGTCTGGCCCATCGAGGTGAGAGGCATCGTGGCGAGAGTGGCAGGTAGAAGGGATAAAGAATTAAGAGTGGGACGAAATGAAATGAAGAGGATAACTACTCTGGAGAGATTATACTCCCCGCTGCTATGGTAGAAAATTTCAAGGCTTGAATATTCTTCAGATAGTGACGTTTACAGACTCGAGAAGATTTCCAACCCATATACTTCTTGAGATCATCCAAATTCATGTTCTGAAAGTAATTTATTGATGTGGCTACTGCCCGAATGTCATGAGCATGTGGAAAAGATTTCGGGTTAGCCTGCTTAATGAAGTATAGTATTTGCTGTCTAATACTTTGAATGGAGATAGTACCGCCTTGCTCTCTAATAAATAATGGACCTGAAGTCTTCGAAGAAGACCTAGCTAGGAATGATTTAAGAGTTACCACAGGGCACAAAGATGTATCCTGAGGTAACGGTATTATCTTCCAAGGAGACCATCTATTTTGAGGGTCTTCGTTTTTAGCTAGAAAGCTTCTGTCCGGAGAGAGCAGTACTTCTGATGGGAGGAAATCTATATTCTCAGGATTACGAGAGAGAGCTGCTAATTCTGAATTTCTGGCACCTGAGGCCATGGCTGGAAGAAACAAGGTTCTCCTCAACAGAGAAATATATGAGCAAGATTCGTTATTAGTGTCCGAGGCTAGTTTCAAAACATCGTTTAGAAACCAAGTGACTTTTTGTGGACGAGTGGTAGGTCTAAGTCATGCACAAGTTTTTGGAATGGACGAAAAATAAGAATCTGCTAGATTTATGTTAAATCCGACCTGGAAAATTTTTCTCAAGACTGATTTAATCGTTGTGATCGTGCTAGCGGCTGGGCCACTTTCAAACAGAGTTCTAAAGAATGAAATGGCCAAATTAGGGGTCATTTGAAGAATATCTGAATTCTTTAAAAAGTCCGCTAGTTTCTTAACAGCCGAATCATATTGCCTAAGCGTTGAGTCCCTTTTGTCTGATTCTATGAATATGACATTGTCCGGATCGATATCTGCTTCTTTGTGAGCTGCAAATTTCATGAAGTCCACAAAGTTAGGGTTTGTAGCATTTTTGAGGAATTGAACGCAGTGTGTTTGAACCAATAGTGTCAGTTTTGAGTGTGGGATCCGTTTGGGACGTAGTTTCAACTCTAGCAGGAGTGGAAACCAGTTGCTTTTGGGCCAGTAGGGTGATACTAGGGCTACATGTCCATTGAAGGTGCGTAGCTTGTGTAGAACCCTCATCAGAAGATTTACTGGAGGGAACAGATAAATCTTCTTCCAGAGGTTCCAGTTCAGAGCTAATGCGTCAATGGCATAAGCCTGAGGGTCCAGGTTGGGGGCTAGAGTTTGTGATTGGTGCTTGTCGCAAACAAGTCTACCTGGAGACCTGGAACCAGACTGGAGATCCACCAAAATGAATTCATGTCTAGGGACCATTCCGATTCTACTGGTTTGGTCCGAGATAAAGCGTCCGCTATCACATTTCTGACTCCTGCCAGATGTGTTGCTGACAGGAGCCAATTTCTTTTTGCTGCCAGGGAAAATATTGACACTAGAACATGATTCAAATCTGGTGATCTGAATCCCCCTCTGTTTATACAGTGTACAACTGGTGTGATGTCCGAGACTATCTTCACATGCCGTCCCTTGTGAGGGAACAGGTATTTCAGGGTCAAGAACACTGCCATCGCTTCCAGCACATTTATATGGAATCTCTTCATTCCAGGGGACCAAGTCCCCTGGAACTTTTGGTGTTGGGAGTAATCCCCCAGCCATTGAGTGACGCATCTGTGTGGATCGCCACTTGTGGGGGTGGAAGTTGCATGGGAACTGCTTTGGCGAGATTCTTGACCTTCGTCCAAGGGAGAAGTCTCTTTATCAGTACAGGAGGAATCCTTGAGACTTTGTCTCTTAAAAACATTTTGGCTCTCTTTTTCCCAAACTCGAATGATATCTTTGAGATTGGCTTTTAACAGGATGTCTGTTACTGAGGCAAATTGGAGCAAGCCTAAGATTCTTTCTAAAGATTTTCTTGATATGTTTTTGTTCCTGATGAAATGCCTTGTAGTCAAAGCTATCTCCTTTCTCTTTTTGGGAGGAAGTGATAGTTTGTAGAACTGTAGGTCCCAATGAATTCCCAGCCAAATGAACTGGGACGCTGGTTGTAGCCGGGATTTCTTTAGATTTATCCGAAATCCTAAGCTTTGTATAAACCAAATTACTTTGGCGGTCGCTTTGCGACATTCTTCTACCGAGTTTGCCCAAATGAGCCAATCGTCTAGGTAGGCAACCAGCATAATTCCTTGGTTCCTGAGTTCTTGCACTACTGACTCTCCTAGTTTCATAAATATCCTGGGTGCAATGTTGAGGCCGAATGGTATCACTTTGAATGGGTAGGATTTTGTGCCTAGGCGGAAGCCTAGGCACGGCGAGAAGTTTCTTGCTATCGGCACATGATATTAGGCGTCTGTAAGATCTATAGAGGTGGTGACGGCCCCACGGGGAAGTAAGGTCCACACCTGAGACACAGTCAGCATTCTGAATTTGTCGCAATGAATATAAAAATTCAGTTTGGACAGATCCAGAATTACTCTCATTTTGGAAGAATTCTTCTTCGGGACTGTAAACAGACGCCCTTGAAACTTCAGGCTTTTGACTCTCTTGATTGCCTTTTTGTGGAGGAGATCTTTTGTGTATTCCTTCAGATCCTGTGTTGGTGTCTGATAGAAATTCACCTGTGGAGGAGGAGACCCCTTTATCCACTTCCAACCCAGTCCTTTGGATACAATGCTGTATGCCCAAGGGCTGAAGGTCCACTGATCTTGGAACCGGTATAGTCTCCCTCCTACCCGGTCCGTCTCACTGATTATGTTATGGAGGAGTTATGAAGCTCCATTTGACAACGTCTGTGTGTGTGTGAGAGAGAGAGAGAGAGAGAGAGAGAGAGAGAGAGAGTGTAATTGCTGTATGGATGGTTAATGGCTGAATTGGTTGTTGGTAGGTTCTGGGCTGTTTGCTGGTCCTGTTGATTGTTAGAGTTCTGTGTTTTGAGTGTTTTTGAGTCAGTCTTAAGCGAGTCTTTAGTCAGAACTGGTGATGTTAAGTAGTGTCGGTAGAGTTCTCTGAAGGCATTGAAAGTCGGTTAAGTTTTTGTGTGTATTTGATTTGTTGTTTGCTTGTTGTTGAGTTAATGTATTTTTGCTTAGAGTTGTTGTGCCTGTGCTGTTGTCTTTGTTGTTATTCTTTGGTGTTGTTAGTGGGTGTGTATGTTGCCTTTTGTGCTTTTTTTTGTGTTGGTTGTGTTGTTTGTGCAGTGATCTTGGGTTGTGATTGATCCTTTTCTGTTGTTGTGTTGTTGAGTTTTTGGTTGTTTGCTGTGTTGTTAGGTTGTGGTTGTGTTTCTTGGTTGTTGCTGTGTTGTTTTGTGGTTGTGTTCCTTGGTTGTTGCTGTGTTGTTGTTGAGTTGTGGTTGTGTTCTTTGGTGGTTGTTGTTGTCCTTGGTTGTGGTCCTTGGGTGTTGTTGTGTTGGGTTGTGGTGTTGTGGTTCTTGGTTGTTGTTGTTTGTGTTGTTGTTGTTTATATCTCTGTGACCTCGACAGCGGACAGCACAGGATAGCCCTGAGTAACTGGATTGATTGGTAAGTACATGTGTTTTGTTTTTTCATTTGTTTTTGTATAGTGTTGGTAGGTACATGTGTTTTGTTTTTTTTTTGTTTTTTTTTTGTATAGGTGTAAGTCAATTGTCCTGCTGTATTTGTTGTGTAATGAAGAAAGTGTGATTGAGGGTGGATTTTGGCAGCTGGACTGATTAGGTATATGTGGGGGGGATTCTGCAGCTTGTTTTTGAGCTTGTCATCCCGCTACAATGTGTTGGCTTGAAGCCTCTGCCTCCCCTTGCACCTCTGCCTTTGGGTCCACCCCGCTGGCGGGATTGACCTCTTCCCCTTGTTCCGCCGGATTGTTTCGTGTATCCACGAAACGCTCCGGCTACTCATAAGTCGGGTTAAATACTGGTGAGGACATCCAAGCCGCTGTAGCTGCGGCTGGTGATCCTTGTGGGGCAGGTACCAGCATGAATTGCTGTGGATGAGGTGCTTTAGACGTCGAGGGTTTCGACGCCTGAGTCATAGGGATAGACTGTTGGTGCTGTTGGCTTGTAGAAGCCTTGTATGGGTTAAAGTACTTTTGCTTCTTTTTAGGCTTTTGGTGTTTAGTCGTTGAAGCCGTGGATTCAAATTTCCGTTTGGAGATAAGTCCCCAACGGACTCTGAGGCTCTGGTTTGTCCTAGCAGCCTCTTGTAGCACCTTGTCTACCTCATCCTGTGGAAAGAGATTCTTTCCCCAGAATGAGGCTTTAAGCAACCTATTAGGCTCGTGCCTAATGGATGCCTCTTCCAACACGTATTTCCTGCAGGTCCCTCTGGCTGCAGCGAAGTCGTTAAGGTCCAACTGAAAAGTTTGTAGCATGCTTTTCGTTAAAACCTTGAAGAGTTGCTCTTCCCTATAGATAGAAGCCATCAACTCCAGTGACATGACTGCGTTGATGGATCTGGCCAACCTAGATCTAGCTTCAAACTCTGCCTTTAGCAGGTTCTCAGGCAACCTCGGGAGTTTGTCCGAGAATAGAGTCGAAGCATAGTCGGGATCCAGTTTCCCGACTGTAAAGGTTGACGGAGTGTCATTCCAGAACTCTCTTGTAGCCGGAATGAGGAGGGAGGTCACATCCGTCTCCCTGAGGAGTGGCATAGGGAGATCCTCTTGTGCCACTTGGAGTGTAAACTCCGCAATCTTGTCCGTAAAAGGAGAGGGGATTTCTTGGGGTGTCGTGAATATTGTATACGACCCCTTATGCGGTGTCAACTTTGTGTTGACTCAACCCCAATCTGCCAAGGTACGGGCCCAGACAGCTTGGGCTTGTTCCTTTGGGAAAATTAAAGTTTCCTTAGGAACTTTATCCATTCTAATGAGGGCGTTCTCCTTTAGACGGACGAACCCGTTGAAGGGGAATGTAAGATCTGGAGGGTAGAACTCCAGATCCGACAAGGGATGAGTACCCAATCCTTCAATTGTTAGTGTGCCATCCAAATAAGGACAGTGGAGGGCACACCGCCACGGGTTGTTCTTATCGAACGAAGGCAGTTTCGAGGCATCCGGAACTGACGGAGATCCAGAGTGGAGCAGGCCTTGGATCATATCCCTTAAAGGCCTTAATTGCTCCGCCACGATTGCCGACTTCGTCTGGGTGTCCGGAGCGGAAGCCGGAGACAGAGAATGTATTTTCTGCTCCAGTCTCTCGTCCACTGCGTCTCTGACCCGGAACAAAATTTTGTCCACCAGGACGTCTTGTTGATACTCCAGCTCCGCCGCCTTCAATTTTGCGGACTTACTCCTCTGTCCTTTAGAGGAATGAGGAGCCCTGGCAGCAGGCGACGAGTCAGTCGATGTCGAGGGCCTAGGGGCCAGTGACAATGACGTCGCTGCTGGAGGAGCTGGAGTAGAAGCCTTTGTTAGAGGCTTCGATGCTTTCAAAATTTTAACCTTGAGACGGACCGATTTTGATCTTTCCCAAGGTGAAGTAATAGACTTGTCAAAGCCTATAAATGAAGAAGAAGTAGAGGGAGTAGGAGAAACAAAAGTGGCTGCCGAGATCTCTTCGCTACTTAACTGTTCATCCATCGGCTCCAGATAGATGTCCAGAGCGGCGACTTCTCCCGACAGCTGCTGATCCTCCGGAGGGGGAGCTATGGCGGACCGGATGGCTTCCATGATAGGACCGGCCAGATCCTTGTCTACGGATGCCGACGGAGAGCCAGGAAATAAGAGGGCTCCCATCTCGGCATCCAGCACGTAGGGGCAGCCTTGCGGGGCATTCCGCCCGAAGCCGGAGACCCACTGCCTCAAGTTAGCCTTCACCACTTTTAGGCGTTCCTCCTCCATCTGGAATGAGGAAATGTTCTGAATCTTATTGCTAAACTTAAATTAAATAACTTAAAGTAAGTCTTATATCCATATTTATTGAAAACTATACTCAGAAAGCATGCATACGTAGCATAGCTACCATGCTTACCTCCTTATTCACAAAGATCGAGACTTGCTCGAAACACAACGAGCAAGACTCCGGGAACCAAACCATGTAAGGGGTCTGGCCCTCCTCCGCCACAAAGGAGATGGCACAGTGAGCGTGCGACCGGCAGACGTCATGGCCTACCAAGTCACATAAGTAGGCTGAACAGCCTTGGAAGGTACAGCGGGCTTTCTGTAATATAATATTTTCAATAAGTACTTATTCTCCTAGGAGATACTTATCTAAGCTTAAAGTAAAGAACATGCGCCTTAACTAGTCCGGAATAACGTGGGTTGGCCCGCCGGAGCTAGCCACCACTGTTAACCCAGTACTTTATTGTAACTCATAACATTTATTAGAGAAGGTCAAGAATGCTCTATTTTTCTCCCCCAGGCCCACCGAAGGCCCGGCAGGCACCGGGGTATTGGTATGAGATACAATCCACACAAACAGTGACAAGGTGTCTGAGTTGCGATATGTCTCCGACGGAGTAAACCACCGGAGTAATCATTGTATGAACCAAGAGCGGGTACCATATGCCTCAGCTAGATAAAAGTCGAGGGGAGGATGACTCCCAATTGACTATAAAACCACCGGAGTTTGAAAGGAAGAGGTTATCACTAACCTCTCATAGTGAAGTATGGGGAATAACCCCATTATTCCATTATTTTTCCTTTATCTATACCACCGGAGATATTTAGCAGCGGAGCTCCGTAGCAGAGTCTTCGCTAGAGCAATGTTATTATAAAATATATTTCTGGGATCGACCTGTGTCTGCCGGTGAAAAATCCCTGTAACTCATTTTTCTAGTATAAATAAACTCTATAATATACCAGAGAAAAAGCTAACATGGTTATGCTGAAGTTACTACCCTCAGCGCGATCACCCAAAGGGTGTCGGTATAAGTATAGGGGCATTGTGTTACCACAAACCACAGGACTTCTGCCATTTAGAAGGTTTCCTTCAAAATCCCCCTCTTCGGTGGGAGCCGCTACAACGAAATCCCACCACCCGCCCTCACTCGCCACAACTACTAGTACCCACGCGACCTTCTCGAGGAGCACCAAGAGGATGAAGGAGTTGGAGGCCATGCAACTTAACGTCGTTCAAGAGGAGTTCTCTAGCAGCGGCGAGGAAGAGGAGGAGGAGCCTATGACAACGGCAGAAATTAAGGATATTCTAGGCGCTTTTCATAAAGTGCAATCGTTTATCGTAAAAAGACACCCCGAAAAGGCTCACACAGGTCGTATGCTTGCGCAGTTCGATGACGTTTGCCTGAGTCGTTTCAGGAACATTGTGAAAAGTAGGCAGAAGCAATCTTCCTTGGATCGTTATTTTTTAAAGAGGCCTTCAGCATTAGCAGGAGTAAGCAAAAAGGAAGAACCAAGTGATAAAAAACAGAAAGTTGAAAGCAAAAAGGAAGAACCAAGTGATAAAAAACAGAAAGTTGAATTTTAGTTTTATAGTTTTCCTTAAATTTTTTATGTGTTTTCGTAAAGTTAAGTGTACGCACGTACGTACATTATCTGCCGTTTGTCCTCCTCCTCCTCTGCCGCCACTATTGGAGATAGCCTCACTCGAAAGGTAAGCTTCCACATTATACATTACAGTAATAATATTTCTTGTACACTAATATACACTTTATTTACAGGTTTTGGATTTTTATTCTTAATTTAGGTATTGAATGGTCCAAATTGTTGTAGTATTTAATTGTTTATAGGTCAATTTAGCTTTATTATGAAATTTAATGGGGTGTTTTTGGAGGGCTTGGAACGGATTAGCCATTTTACATGTAAAATGTGTTCCAAGATACGAAAAACTCATTACACGAAGGCCGCCTCAGAACGGATTAATTTCGTATCTCGAGGTACCACTGTATTTGCTTTTTATATCTGTAAGCATTGTAGGCCAGTAGAATAGTAATTTTGGCTTTCTGTGACATAATGGATTGGAATGCAACCAGTTTAGGACGATTGGTATAAAGAGATTATTACTACTACCTGATCGTTAGTCACCTGCTGTGTTCTTCGGATTTTCCTCGTCACGGACCTATATATAATATTACATTTGATTACATAATTCTGATACACATACTTTAAATATACTTTTGCTTTAGGGTTTCCGTTCGAAGTATTTATTGTTTTGCTTAGCTGCTGACCTTGTTTCCGTTCAAAGTGTTTATTGTTTTGCTTAGCTGCTGACCTTGTTTCCGTTCGAAGTGTTTATTGTTTTGCTTAGCTGCTGGCCCTTGTTTTGTTCAGTTCATGAAGGACTTCTGCTACCACTGGTGCTGGGAAGAGGTCCGTTCCCCAAATTGAGGAAGCAATCAGTTTGCTCGGTTCATGGCGGATAGTAGCTTCCGCCAGAACGTGCTTCCTACAATTCCTCCTGGCTATGAGGAAGTCGTAAAGGTCACACTGCATGGTGTGCAGCAGACCCTTAGCCAAAACTTTAAACAACGGCTCTTGTTGGTATACAAGAGCCGTCATCTCCGTCATAGTCATGGAGGAAAGGGATCTCGCGAGCCTGGTCCGGGCGTCGTACTCCGTCTGGATGAGGGAGTCTGACAACCTGGGAAGTCTCTCACTAAAGAGAGAGGTGGCACAGTCCGCCTTTACTAAAAAAGTAGGAACTGCCCCCTCGAAGTACGTCTCGGAGCCTGGGACTAAGAGAGAGGTGGGTTCCATCTCTCGTAGTTGAGGCAGGGCTCGTCTTTCAGGGCGGCCTGAAAGGTTGCTTCCACTACCTTAAGGGTCAGTGGTAGCGGAGTCCCTTCCACCGGAGTAAAAATGGTGAAGGGACTTCTAAAGGCTGTGATGCGGGTATTTTCACACCCCCATTCCTCCAGACTTCTCATTAGAGTCTGCTGTGCCTGTTCCCTCGGAAGAATCACTGTTTCCTTGGGAACCTTGTCTTCTCTCATCATTGCTGCTTCCGTTAGCCGGACGTCGCCAATGAATGGTGGTTGAAGGTCCCTGGGGTGGAACTCGAAGTCCTCACGCCTTCGAGTTCCTATGCCTTCGATGGTCAACATTCCGTTGACAAACGGGGCATATGAAGCAATCCTCCAAGGGTTGGCCGCCTTGAATTCCGGCAGTTGGCTGGAATCTGGCATTGGAAGAGGAGAAGGTGGCACAGTTAGGGGGGAACCTGCCGCGATCGAGGTTTGAATCCCGGCGATGGCATTCTCCTGAGCGGCCAGCCGTTCCGCCAGCGATTGGATCGACTGGCCGGAAGACGTAACAGAACTGGAGAGCTGGGAGAGCACCGAGCCGACCTTGTTGTCAACCAAGGCCCCTACGATCACTCCCACCTGCTCCAGAATGTTTGCCGAAAAGGATTCGGGATCAAAAGGAGGGACTTGAGCCCGATCCTTACGTGATCTACGTTTGGGGGACCTCGACGCAGACGAAGAGGCCTCCCTTGACCTAGCTGTTCCGGGGTGGTGAGCCGGAGTTACAGCGTCTGCCAAGATGACCGATTTCTTGGGAGAGACTTTATAAGTTTCTCCTCGGTCGACTTAGTCTTGGGGATCACTGAAGCAACCTTAGGACGGACAGACCGCTGGTCTTCAGTGAAAGAAGTGGAAGTAGAAGGATCAGTGGAAGGTGATGGAGAAAGGGAACTCAGGAAAGGGCCCTGAGAACCCACAGAAGCTGCCCCTACTACACCCTTACCTGTACCCATGGAGTCAATAGCCATGGGTTCGACGTCGAGGTTCATTGCCGCAACGTCTTCCGCTACGTCCTCTGGGAAATCCCCATCCTGAAGGGAGATCATGACCTGGAGGTCGGCCAGCAAAGGGGCGGCCGCTATTGGGTCCACCACTGATCCTTTCTTGGCTCCGGGGAATACTAGGTCCGCCATGTCCTGGGTAAGAATGTAGGGGCGGCCCTTCGAATTCCGGCCAAAACCCCCTACCCATGCTTTGAGAGTAGACAAAGCCTTCTTCTTCTCTTCGTCAGAACCCTGTAAGAAAGGTCTAGAGTTAGGGAGAGGATAGAGGAGGAAAGTCTGTTGTGATGAGACTATATGAATATGTATCTCATATGTGAAAGGTATATAATAATAACAAGTATTCCAGGTGATGAATGAATGAAGAAAGAGAGTGGCATACTATATGCCAAACTACAAAATCCTCCACTTTCACTGCACATCCTGCATGAGAGTGGCATACTATATGGCCGCACGGGTCCTGGAGGATGGCATTGCACCCAATCTCCTGGCAGCACAACATCTATAAGTCAAAGGATACATGAGTACCAATGACAACCTCCGGTGGTATAATATGCAAAATATCCGTGGATGCCGGAGTAGGACCGACGGATAGAGTTCTACGTATAAGTGGCATGCAAAAGAATGCCGGAGTAAGCTCTAAAGCTCGCTCCGTATGCGTAGAAAAGTTACGAGGGGGGAAGAAAGTCTCCGCCTCCGCCTAAGCTCACTTGTTATATGGTTAAAATAAACTCCGTAGGGCTCGGAGTTCTCCGTATGGCCCGGAGTTAATAAAATTGAGTGAGCAATGTCAAACTTCTAACGAAGCAAGGGATAGTGCAAGAGGCGGAAATAAAAAACCCCCAGGAGTAACGCAAAAGGTTCTAAAAATAAATTAAAAGAAAAAACCCCATCATATCAGTAAGTGCTCGTGTGAACTATCCTAAGTGGATAGGCACCCAGTGGTTCCCTCCCCCCTCTCTATGTTCGGTAGCGGCGGATAGACACCTGCCGGACTGAACTGGGGGGGAAAGGGTAGGGAAGTACGTGGGGTAGGCGGAGCCCTCCCTGAGCGGCCAGTTAAGGACGGAGAAGTAGGGGGAGGAGGTCCCGAGCCCCCGAGACACATGACGAGTGAGAACACCAGTAGGGGGGAGCTCCCCACCCGCCCCGTGAGTCACCCCCTCTCATGCAGACTCGGACGCTAGCTGTGAGAAACGAGTCATCACCCATCAACGTGGATGGCAATGTATGGAGGGGGAAATGAGGGGACGGGTGGGGGACCCCGTAACCGGGTGGCTCACCGCGATCGACCAGTGGTCTTCCCAGCCAGGTGATAAACACGAGGTGGGGAAGAACCGTCGGAACAACATCAATATCACTGATATATATAGGATTACTTATAATAAATTAAATCAAACAAATAATAAATTAAAGCGATATCTTAAAGCTAGGCTAACACGGGGAACACGAAGCTAAGCAATCAGAAGAAAAGGCTAATCGCCGATCCGAAGAAAGGGGTATGTTAGCCTAATCTAACCTCTAGTTCAAGAAAACGGGGGGCAGGCTAATCACCAATCGACAATTGGAGTATGAAAGCCTAACCTAACAGTAAAAAGTGATAACCGGGTAAGCTAATCGCCATACCGAAGCATGGTGTATGTTAGCCCAACCAAATACCTACTATTAAGATTAAATGGTAATCAGGAACTAGAGAAGTTAAGAGGGAACATCAAAATAATAAGATGATATGACTCTCAAAACCATGACTGATAAAAACTCCTAACAACGTAAGGCGTAGCTAGGCTAAGGTCCGAAACATGCGGTCGGAGCGTGCCCCGTGGAGGCCTAACTAATAAGCTAACTGCATAAAAGATATAGAGACTATGTGTAAGTAACCATATCTAAAGTACTGTGAGAAGGGAAATCCCTAACGGTATGGAAGACCGAAAGAGAGAACCCGTACCGCCATGCGGTCGAGGGGCATACCGGCCGATAAGGCTTCGAATATATAAAAAACACGAAGATCATCATAAAATGAGATCAGTAACCCCAAACAGTACTTAACTTAGAAGCAGAAGCTGAAGACATCTTGAAATAAATGATAAATCCAGAAAAGCGAATACACAGCACAGAAAAAATTTAACGTGTGGTGATAACGCGTGCTATCGAAGGAATGACGTCTCAGGCGTCAGAGGCGCTCACGGTAGTAGCAGACCGGGAGCTGTAGCACGGCTCCTCCGTAGTTCGGGGTTTTGTCGAAGGAAGTAGCTAAATGGCAAGGGACCTCTGGTAGTGATTCCACTCGCTCCTTACTATACCGACACTTCTATTAGAGGTGAGCGAGCCATTTATCTTGGCATTATATTGTTTCTTTTTTCTCTAGGATGAATAGCAATATTTATTCCTAAGAAATAGTATCCAAGGAACCATTTCACAGGGCGACACAGGTTAAGCCCAGAAATGATATTGTTATGATACAATAAAGTTTCATACATACTTACCTGGCAGATATATACGATTATGGCCCACCCAGCCTCCCCGCAGGAGACAGGTGGAAGAGAAAATCTGTCCTTAGAAGGTAATAGTTCCTATTCCTGCCACCCAGCGGCAGGCCGGTAGATCACCTGACCTACCTGTAGCGTGTGCCGCGAAATTCGAATTTCTGTCGGGGACGACGGAGTCTATAGCTAAGTATATATCTGCCAGGTAAGTATGTATGAAACTTTATTGTATCATAACAATATCATTTTCATACAATCAACTTACCTGTCAGATATAGTATACTTAGCTGATTGGCACCCTTTGGTGGAGGGTAAGAGACAGCTACTTCTGGAATAGACAGGTAAACAACATATGTTGTAGGTATAAATAAACCTTGGTTCCTACCTGATAGGTGGTAGACTTCGTGGGTGCTGCCCAGTAGTCTGCATCACCTCAAGAAACTTTAGCGAGATATATGATCTATGGCCAAGAGTTCTTGTGGGTCTGCCGATGGGGTCTTATCCGCTTACTCGGCAGAGCCTGAAAGGACTTTGTCAATGGGTGCTGATCCACTTATATGACAACACACCTTATGAAGGAGCATACAACCAATCCCGACCACCTGATCCTAACCACATGTTAGTAATAAAGATTGTTCCGAGTTATCCCCCAAACTCTTCACAACAACCATAACTCAAAAACACAATACGCACACATACATAAATTTTCAAAAAAAAAATTATACTCATCTAATAAGATATCACAAGAGTTCCTTACTGAACAACAGTGACTGGCCGCCAGTGCGACACCTAGCCCTTTTTGTTAGAAGAAAGTCTAGAACATATCTAAAAAGAAGGTATGTATATACTTAAGGATTGGTGTTGGCTCCTATACCCAGGATCGTATCCGCAGACACGAAAGGACCTAGAGAAAAACATTTCTCGTAGGTCACACGAACATCTCTCAAGTAATGAGATGCAAATACTGAGTTGCATCTCCAAAATGTCGTATCCAAGATGTTTTTAAGAGACATATTCTTTTGAAACGAGAGAGATGTCGCTACTGCTCTCACTTCATGAGCTTTCACTCTCAACAGTCGAAACTCTTCGTCAGGACAGATCTTATGCGCCTCTGTAATGACGTTTCTCACAAAGAATGCTAGAGCATTCTTGGACATCAGTCTTGTGGGGTCTTTTACCGCGCACCAAAGACCTTGTCTAGAGCCCCCCAGTCTAGTAGGAAGGCGTCGACTATCAGAGCTCTGGGGTCTTCTACCACCGAGCAAAAGACTTCCAGCCTTTTGGAGAGGAACGTGGCGAAGAGATCCACATGAGGGGTCCCCCAAAGAGACCAGAGACCTTGACACACTTCTGAGTGGAGGGTCCACTCTGTGTGAAGGACCTGGTTCCTCCTGCTGAGTCTGTCCACCCTTACGTTCCTTTCTCCCTGAATGAATCTCGTAAGCAGGGAGATGTTCCTCTGGGACATCCAAAGCAGAAGGTCTCTTGCAAGTTCGTAGAGGCACAAGGAGTGAGTCCCTCCTTGTTTCCGAATGTAGGCAAGTGCTGTGGTGTTGTCCACATTTACTTGAACTACTTTGTTCGACACAAGAGGTTCTAGACTCTTCAGAGCCAGGTGTACGGCAAAGCGTTCTTTGCAGTTTATGTGCCAGGACACCTGCGCTGCTTCCCAGGTGCCTGACACCTCCTTCGAGCCTAATGTTGCTCCCCAACCTCTCTCCGACGCGTCGGAGTACAACACTAGGCTTGGGTTCTGAATCTTCAGGGAGATTCCCTTGTTCTCCTTCAAAGGGGGCAACCACCATTCTAAGTGAGGTCTCATCTCCACTGGAATGGGAAAGGCGTCTGAAAGATGTCCGGTTTTCCAACTCCAAGACCTCTTGAGGAAGAATTGAAGTGGACGTAAATGAAGTCTTCCTAGCGGGAAGAACTGTTCGAGCGAGGAAAGGGTCCCTAGAAGGCTCAACCATTCCCTCGCCGACGTCTGTTCCTTCCCTAAGAAGAGAGAGACTTTCTCCAAGCCTTTTGCGAGTCTCTCTTGCGAAGGAAATACTCGAAAACCCAGAGAATCCATCTGAATCCCCAGATAGATTAAGTTCTGTCTGGGGGTCGAGGTTTACGAGTAATCCCAACGATCTGATCAGGTTTAGGGTCAACGTAAGGTCCTCCAAACACTGTCTCTCTGATCTGGCCCTGATGAGCCAGTCGTCCAGATACAGAGAGATATTTACACCTTTGAGGTGAAGAAACCTCGCCACATTCTTCATCAGGCTTGTGAAGAGCTGAGGAGCTGTGGAAAGGCCGAAACACAAGGCCCTGAACTGAAAGATCCTTCCCCCCGTCATGAAACGGAGGTACTTCTTCGATGAAGGGTGAATCGGGACGTGAAAATAGGCGTCCTGGAGATCCAGAGACACCATCCAATCTCCTTGGCGCATAGCCACAAGGACTGAGGCCGAAGTCTCCATAGAGAACTTCTCCTTCTGAACAAATTTGTTCAGAGCGCTGACGTCTAGTACTGGCCTCCAGCCCCCCGAGGCCTTTGCAACCAGAAAAATGATATTGTTATGATACAATAAAGTTTCATACATACTTACCTGGCAGATATATACTTAGCTGGGACGACGGAGTCTTAGCTAAGTATATATCTGACAGGTAAGTTGATTGTATGAAAAGGCGATTGTAAAACCCTGGGGAGTTTTGATCCAGTACTAGTTCTATCGCTCTCTTGTCCCACATCTGATCCACCATCAGTCAAAGAGTATCCCTCAGCACAGGATCCTTGTACTTGGCTGACAGTTCCCACAGAGTTGAAGTCAGGGGAGGACTGTCCAGGAAAGGGATAAGATATCCCTTCCTTATCACAGACATTGATGAGGCGTCCGTGTTGATATGTGCCCAGGACTCCACAAATCCCAGGAGCCTCGCACCTACTGGTGTTTGGAGGAGAGCAGCATCACTTTCCCTTCTTAAAGGGACGGAAGGCAGATCTACCTCTCCTCTCAGGAGCCTTCCTTTTAGAGGGCCCTCTGGAGGGAGGGCCTCCTCGAAAGGGCTGAAGCGACGTACTCGGCCCTTTCTTCTCAACTACTGCTGCAGGTCTCTTCTTCCTAGAAGACTGAAGAAGCAGGTCTTGAGTCGCCTTCTCAGTTAGTGATCGGGAAATGTCCTTCACCAACTGAGAAGGAAACAAAAAGTCAGATAAAGGAGAGTACAACAGAGCTGCTCTCTGAGAGTGCGAGACCGCTTTGGTCAAGAAAGCACTGAAAACTGTCCTCTTCTTGATCAGTCCCGCTCCAAATAAAGAGGAGACTTCTAAGGATCCATCTTGTACTGCCTTGTCGATGCATGACAGTACACAAAGGAGTACTTCCGGGTCGAGACCCTCAGCGTCATGAGCCTTCTTGGACATCACCCCAAGGGACCAATCTAAGAAATTAAAGACTTCCAAAACGTGGAAGAGTCCCTTGAGGAGATGATCCAATTCCGAAATGCCCCAAGTCACACGGGCAGAGTTCAGTCCGTGTCTTCTAGATGCATCTACTAAGGTAGAAAAGTCTGCTTCGGCAGAGGACGGGAGAGAAAGACCCATATTCTCTCCCGTTTGGTACCAAATGCCCCTTCTGCCAGCGAGTCTCGCTGGGGGCATGCAGAAGACCGTTCTGACTAGTTCCTTCTTGGTATCCATCCAAGTATTAAGTGACTGAAGAGCCCTCTTCATAGAGATAGTAGGTCTCATTTTCAGGAAAGATGAGAATTTAGGCACCTTTGCGCTTGAAAACAGAGAGCGCGTAGAGGGAGGAGCGGCTGGAGTTAACACGTCCCCATATTCCTCAAGAAGAAGGGCTGTTAAGACTTTGTAGCTGGAAAGTCCTTCCCTACCGCGAGCCTCGTCTTCAGAATTCTCGTCCATCTCGGGGTCCAAAGGAAAATCTCCAGCAAAAACAGGAAGTCTTCTATCCGAGGGAGACAAACTCCTTATAGGAGAGGGACTAAGAGAGTGTACAGAGTCCCTCTTGACAACAGTAGACGTCTCATGTCTGGTTGGAGCCTCAAGTATGATAGACGGAAGACGCTTGTAAGACGCCTCGCGTTTGGTTGGGGCCTCTTGCCTAGCTGTCTCCTCGTATCTGGATGACGCCTCGCGCCTGGAAGACGCCTCGCGCTCGGATGGCGTCCTGGCTGGCGCCTCGCGCCTGGCTGACTCCTCTCGTCTGGATGACGCCTCGCGCCTGGCTGACTCCTCTCGTCTGGATGACGCCTCGCGCTCGGCTGGCGTCCTGGCTGGCGCCTCGCGCCTGGCTGACTCCTCACGTCTGGAATACGTCTCGCGCTTGGCTGGCGTCCTGGCTGGCGCCAAGTGCCTGTCTGAAGCTTCGCATTTGGATGACGCTTCGCGCCCTGTTGACGTTCTGGCTGGCATTTCGTGCCTGATAGGCTGCACGTATCTGGAAGACGTTTCGCGCCTAGAAGACGTCTCGTGTACGGCTGGCGTCCTGGCCGGAGCCTCGCGTCTGTCATGAGTTACTCTTGCACTTGTTCTGAAATGCAAGTCCTCTTCTACATGTTTGGAAGAGGAAGCTTCATGTCTGGAAGGCGCCTCGCGCCTGGCAGGAGAAAGAGGACGATACTTCTTGATAGGAAGCGCAACGTCCTTCTTGCGCGTCGGATTTCTAGACAGAACTCCTACCAAGGAGGCTAGTTGTTCCTGAACAGCAAGTAGGATCCTCTTAGAAGTTTCCCGGCGTCCTCCTCAATGGGAGGAGAGGGAGACCTCGAAGGAGAACGATCCGATACATCCATATAGGGAGACATAGGCACAAACTTCGCCTTCTTGATTGAGGAGGGAGCTTCATCCGAAAAGCGCTCTGGGCTCGAGTGCAAAGAAGGTTCTTTCCAATGCCTTTTCAGGGGCCTGGAAAGATCCGAATCTTTCCACCCTCGTTTAGGTGAAGGAGAGGGAGAAGAAGAGATGCACTCTCGCAGGACGCTTTTTCTAACGCGGTCCTGAGCAGTCTGATGCGAAACAGAACCTGCTGAAGGGACGTCTGACCGTTGGGGATTCTCCACGACCTCCTTAAGGCTTTCGACTTTCCTTCTCCTCTGGGCATGGGAGCTTGGAAGCGGTCTAGGCCTGGGAGCGTCGCAGAGACGATCAAACGCCCCCTCCACAACACTGGGAGCACTCACTTCACTGTACATGTCACTGTCACTATCCTTACCTTTTAGGGCCGCCATTTTGGACCTCATCTTGTGGATAGTAACCTTCAGGTTGGCGATTTCAGAGGCCGATTCTGAATGCAAAGCCTGTGAAAGTCCCGATATAGAGAGAGAATCAAAAACATTAAGATTAGGAGAGATAGACTCAATAAAAGGCTCAATAGGCCTTGAACACACACCCTTTGATGCACGTCTCACTCTATCCGTTTCTAACTTCCTCAAGTAAGAAGTTAGAGTCTTCCATTCTTCAGCAATCAACCCCTCACATTCATGACAGGTATTAGATGAAGAACATTCAAACCCCCTACATTTACGACATACAGTGTGAGGATCAACCGAAGCCTTCGGTATCCTCACCTTGCAGCCTACATTCACACACATTCTCACACTAACACTTGAATCAGACATACTGAGAAAAATCCAAAAGAAAATCCAAATTCAGTCCACAGTAGCGAATGCCAAAAACACGATCCAGGTACGTCACCAAAAAGTCCGAAGAAACAATGATCAAATGCTTTGAAATAAGATTTCAGTTCAGGAGGTAGTAACAACAATGTTGATACCACCGGCGACAGAGAAAATATGATAGAAAACGGGAATGGTTCCTAGTCCTGCCGCCCAGGGCAGGCCGGTAGATCACCTGACCTACCTGTAGCGAGTGGCGCGAAATTTGAATTTCTGTCGGGGACGACGGAGTCTTAGCTAAGTATATATCTGACAGGTAAGTTGATTGTATGAAAACATTGAATCAGGAATAGGGGGTTTTAGTTCTTTTGCCAGACATACTATGCTGGCAAGAACCCATTGTCTGGTCTCCATAGAATCTGATGCGAGATTCCAATGCTAAAAAAATTCACTTGTCTTCTTGGTTGTTTAGGACCAAGAGAAACAAAGAATTCCCTCATAAAAATTTCTCAAAGAAGTTTGATGAGGAGCAGTTCCATCTTGTCGGAACATGGAATCTGTGGCCACAAAAAAGATCCCATTAGAAGTACATGATATCCTACTCTTGTCATATTGAGGTATCGTATAAGATCCCGAAGATCTTAATCCTCTGCTATCTCCAATTCCCTTTGTAGAGACAGAGTATAGCCTTTTACTGCGTTCTTTGATAGCAGATATATACAAAGGTGATTCTTCCCTCTGAAAGGGAAGAAAAAACCGCTATGTGGTTCACAGAGGTATCGGAAGAGGACAGTTTCCTCATTCCCTCTAGCACGATCTGCAGCAATTCTATGTCTTGGCCATGACTATTGTCATTTACCTTGAAAAATCCTCTCATTCATGTCCACTTCTGGTCAGTCTGCATGCAGACAGACTCAGAGTGGAGAGGTTGTTAAGGTCCATTTTATAATAGATGCTAATAGAATATCCATACTCTCTTGGAAAAGACTTCCAAAAACATGCTGCGAGAAGAACGTGACCTCTGTGAATCCAACCTCTCTGAGGCCAAAATGAGGCATAAAGTATTATCCTCTCTTTCTTTGACGCCCTTTATCTTAAATTCTGTAAAGAATTTATATTTATATTTATATTTAGGGGAAAAAAGACTAAAGTTTATTCCCCTTTCTATAAAATAAAGATGGCGTATATTGCTACCTCTCTTGGTTCGAGGAAAAGGAAGCAGTCTATAGGAAGCCTGTTCATCTTCTACCTTGCTAAGAGATCTATGAAGAAGACTTTCCGCAGGTTCTCACAACTCTTTCCAATAAATGTTAGACATACGTTAACAGTTATTATCGTCGATCGAGAAGGTTCTCACGGACATGCAAAATCTTGCATCGAACCTCTTAAGGATCGTTACGTTCCCTGTCTGTTTTCCAAATAGGTTCTCTTTTTTAACGCGAACAGGAGCGAAAAAAGAGATTCTCGATGCTCTTTGCGATATGAGAGAGTCGTGGAATTGGCCTAAGTAATTAAAAGGGTAACAAAATCAGGAACGAATCTTGCCGTTACCGAGCCTGCTGTCCGAGAGGTTACTGGATTCTTAGGTTAATAACTCGCTAAAACGAGAAAATATCTTGGATGGTGCTCTTGGCCCATTGCGCCAGGCTGGCGCTTCCTTCTAATTCTCTTTATGTTATGTGCCAGAACATCTGTGCCTTATGGTACCCGACATCCTTTCAAATGTTAATTCCGTTCTTAGTAGGAAAAAACTCTTATATACGTAGTATAGTCCATTCAGGGAAACAACTTCTGCCACGAAGAGAATTTTTCCCATCCCACTCATCCATCTTCTGAGCAATATCCGATTCTAAAAAGGTTGTGTGCGTTCTCGGAAGACTTGACCATACCGTAGCCTTAAGTGAATTCTCTACTACATCCATCTTCTCACTAAGCATGTATTCTAATAAGCCATGCTTTCGTAAGCATGAGAGCATTATATAATATAATGTTCTGCTGCGTTAGAATCCTTTAATAATGTTACCTACAGTAAACAGCATTGAAAGGTTGTAATATCTTTCTTATTGAAAGCTTCTTAGCAAAAGGCAGACAATATTTTATTTATGTTAGCTTAACTATCCCCTCAATTCGAGGCTAAGTCCATGATTGTAGGGGGGATATACGGTTAACCATTCGATCCCGTTGGAGAGAGAGATGTAACAGACTGCTCATGACCGAGAACTTGGATGGTACTGTATTGGCTTACACTGACAGCCGTCTCGTTCCCTGCCTGGCTGCATTCCTCCTCAGTTGCCAGTTACTTCATTCAATGAAGGAATATAATGAAATTATTCTCGAGCCTAAGGAAGCTCTCAATAATGCAATTTTAAGCCAAAAAACCTTTGTTAAATACCGAAGCTGAGTAGGTATTGTCGTAACAAACCTTTTAAGCGAAGTCCTTATTAGGAAAATCCTGTAAGGATATAGATAATTCCGTAGCGAACCACAAAGGCAACTATGGTATGCGTATATGACTTGTCATTCAGTAGTCGTACACAGCAAGTCTTCCTACTACATTCTTTCCTCTCCGATGCAGAGAGAGAATGGAAATCTTGCCCTCTTCGTTCTTTTCGTCAATAAACACGAATTAGTATTAGTCGAAAGAGATCGCAATGAAAACTCTCGGATCGAAGAGAGTTCCTCAAATTTTTATTCTCTTGGATATAAGGCCGTATTCTACGCCTCTATTATCTGGAAGAGCCTCTAATCAATGAATGACAGCTCGTACGAATCTTTTTCAATTTGCAAACGATTGCCACTCTTTCTGTAAATGGTTGGTTGCATTATTTTAGAAGGGGGAAGATTTTAATATCGTCTTATTAGTAATGAACTAATTTTTTCAATAAAAAAAAATGTCGCTAAGGTCTTATAAACTGAGAGACCTGCTCCCTTATTGGCTTCCAATTCCGATCTATCTTCCATTTCCTGTCCATCAAGTTGAGAGAAGAATGAGCAACCAGAGGAGAGCGCCTCCTTTCGTAAGGTGAAGAGCTTTTAGCAGTACCGATTCTAACCTAACAAGGGCTACGGCCACCTGTGCGACATCTTGAGTCCCCGCCAGGAAAAAAAAAGCCAATCTTGCTCTTGCCTTTATTGCATTAAGACTATCCTGAAAAGGGCGACGGCCGCCTGTGCAACAACTCCCGTCCCTATCAGGAGAAGCCTCGAATGTCTTTCACCTTTCGCCTGGAGGACTCCTGGCGGTTGTCAGGCTCTTCTTGAAGGAGAAAGTGCCTGGCTCTAAGCAGGAGTATCTTGCCTAGAATACTCCTGGCGCCTGGGAGGAGTATCGCGATCGGAATACTCCTGGCGCCTGGCAGGAGTATCGCGTTCCGAATACTCCTGGCGCCTGGCAGGAGTATCACTTTCCTAGGAGGAGTATCGTGATCGGAATACTCCTGGCGCCTGGTAGGAGTATCGCGTTTCGAATACTCCTGGCGCCTGGGAGGAGTATCGTGCTCGGAATACTCCTGGCGCCCAGCAGGAGTATCGAGCTCAGAATACTCCTGACGCCTGGTAGGAGTATCGCGTTCCGAATACTCCTGGTGCCTAGGAGGAGTATCGTACTCAGAATACTCCTGGATCCTGGCAGGAGTATCGCGTTCCGAATACTCCTGGCGCCTAGAAGGAGTATCGTGCTCGGAATAATCCTGGCGCCTGGCAGGAGTATCTCGTTCCGAATACTCCTGGCACCAAGGAGGAGTATCATTGCTCGAACTCCGAATAAGCTAGAAGCTTAACAGTTATTATATATGTTTAATCACTAAACGAGATTGATGATCATTTGATCAACAAATATTCTTTAATATCTAATTCGTTCTTCCCCGAATAGATATATTTTAATATAAATGTACCGATAAGGAATTTGTTGAAAAAAAATTCATTTCAAACCCCCATGGGATAGAGCCCCCGTCTTGTTGTACGGGGGACGAAAAAAGGATAGGGCAATGCCTCTACCACCACTGCTATCGAATGATATGGAATTTTTATTCTAAAATTAATATTAATAATACTTACCTGTATAATTTATCTAGTCCCACCCATCCTACCCCACGATCTGCCTATCACAACTGATTTGAGGGAAGGTTTTCGTATCTGTCAACGACAGTGTTGCCAACTGGCGGACAGAATAGGAGGTAACAGGGTTGCCAATGTGGTAAATTTTGGTGCGGTTTTTGGGGATTTAGGGCTAGATAAATTATACAGGTAAGTATTATTAATATTAATTTTAGAATAAAAATTCCATATTAATAAACATTACCTTAATATAATTCATCTAGCCCGATTAACCCCATTGAAAAGGAGGAGGGAATCTGAATACAATTTCCCCTTCGGACAGAATAGGAGAAAACAAACAGAAATATATATCATAGGCAGTCAAAACTCAACCCAAGGTCAAAGATACTAACAACTCAAAGTCTCCTACCATAATGCCACCAACTGCGGTAGCACAGGACAAGGAGTAAGTGCATAGTCAGTCCGTCTGTACTAAAGTCAGGTGACCGACCAGGTGACCAGTCAGACGAATTGCGGACAGCAAGGCTGCACCCTGAAGACTATCAAGCACTATTCTTTCCCTAAAGGATGAGTGTCTGGACTGTCTGGGCGATTCAAAGCTAAGCAAACCTTGGGGGTGTATCAACGCAACCCGAAGTCGCCAGCAACGAATCGGCTCATGAGCAACTCCTAACTCGAGCTTTCTGGTGCCAAGAGAAAGGAGCGCGGAGCAAAAAGGCGATTCAGTCCCGAAGGACGAATGCCTGACAGTCCAACCTGGTCTCATGTTACACGATCATCGGGGGTGTATCAACGCAACCGACTTCGTCAACAAGAAACTCAGGGCTACTAAATGTCGCCTGATCTCACACGAGTGTCTGACTCCGAGAAGACAGGTGAGACAAAAAGTAGATGGTGAGCGAGTCACCAGATGACAGCAGACGATCCATCGACTAATTCCCTGTCCAGGACAGTGGAAGAAGCAGGAGTCGTCAGGACAAGCGAACCAGTGGCTAGTCCTAGGTCAGCATCGACTCTGGGAGAAGCGTAGTCGCCAGTGCCGACAACCCAGTGGCTGGAACCATTTCACACTGAAAATGGAAGCAGCATGAGTTGCCAAGCAGTCAGTCCTTGTCATCAAAAACACCTAAATACCAAACTGCCTAATTCCCATTATAACTACGTCAAAAACTGCCATGGGTTATAATACAAAAACAAAAAATATATACAACAAAAATAAAATTAATGAATAATATACAGGTAGCAACCAAACGTAAAACAGGAAGACTACCTAATTCTCCTGTCTGACGACCGTCTGCATCACCAACGGGCCCAAAGAACGAAGGTCGCCTAGAACTAGAGAAATATCCCTCAAGTAAAAAGAGGCAAAAACAGAATTAGAACGCCAAGTCGCCGCCTCAAGCACCTTGGCGACTGAGACGTTCTTCATAAAAGCTACTGATGTAGCAACTGCTCTAATACTGTGTGCTCTCGGCGTCTGGTCTTCCCCAGCAGCCGAACCACCAGTTTTAACGATCAGATCTCTGAGAAAAAAGGATACACCATTCTTTGAAATAGGTCTCTTGACATTTCGGGGTGAAACAAACAGATGACGGGGACGACCCTGAATGTCCTTCGTGCGGCGTAAATAACATGAGAGCGCCCTAACAGGGCAAAGAACTAATTCCTCATTTAAATTACCAACAAAGTCGACCAGCGACTTCAGTACGAAAGACCTGGGAATAAGGGAATTATCAGACGATTCAGTCTTTGCGACAAATTCAGGAAGGTATGACAAAATCATGTCTTGTCCAGATCTGGCAACCAGAAAAGAGAGTGCTTGCAGTTCACCCACCCTCTTGGCTGTAGCCAGTGAGACAAGGAAGAGTGTCTTAGAAGAGAGGTCCCTAAATTTGGCAGAATTCAGAGGCTCAAACGGAGGGAACCTTAAGGCTTGAAAGGACTTTGTTAACGTCCCATGTCGGAGGCGAACACTGCGGCCTGGGTCGAGATAGGGAAAAAGATCGAAGTAAATCTCTAATGACATAAGATGAAGAGATCTCAGGAAGCCTTGCCTTAAAAACATAGGAAAGCATAGACCTATAACCCTTAATGCACGAAGGTGACAGGGCCCTGTCATGATGTAAAATGAACTAAAAACTCCGCTACTTTCGGTAAGGAAGGTCTAGAAATTGAATGTCCTTGAGACTTACACCAACGTCTGTAAACCGACCATTTAGCCTGATAATTTACTCTGGTTGATTGCCGCCTGGCAAGAGCCAACTGTCGCGCCACTCTGGAGGAGAACCCTTCGTGCTTGGAGAACCTCCTGACAGTCTCCAGGCATGAAGATGAAGCATGTGGAGCCTCTGATGGAACCGATGAAAAATGGGGTTGTTTGAGAAGATCTGGTCTCTCTGGCAGGCGAATGGGGGGTTCCACCAGTGCTTCCAGAAGGTCGGGAAACCACTCCTTCTGTGGCCAGAAGGGGGCGATCAAGGTGAGATCCAGACGCTTGGTTGCCCTCACTTTGTTGAGGACTGACCTCACCAGAGAGAACGGAGGAAAAGCATAGGCTTGAAGTCCCTCCCAGTCCTGCAAAAGAGAGTCTGTCCCGGCACTCTGAGGAGTCTGGTAAGGGGCGAAGAATATCTGGCACCGAAAATTCAGTGGGTGGCAAACAGATCGACTGTGACAGGCCATTTCTTCCTGAGGCTGTCGAAGACTTCCTGGCAAAGTGTCCACTCCGACCCTTGAACTTCGTTCGGTCTCGACAAGGCGTCTGCTAAGACGTTGTGATGGCCCAGGATAAACTGAGGGACCAACGTAATCCCCCTGTCTTCTGCCCAACACAGGATTGATCGGGCTTCTCGAGTGAGAAGATCCGACTGTGTGCCGCCTTGGTTTCTCAAGTACGAGACTGCTGTGGTGTTGTCGACAAAGATCGCGACAACCGACTCCAACAGTTGTTCCTGAAATGAAAGAAGGCCTAGGTACACTGCCCTCAGTTCCCTCCAATTTATTGACATGCTCCTCTCCTCCTCTAACCAAAGGCCCGAAGCGGCTTCGGAGCCCAGGTGTGCGCCCCAACCTTGATCGAGGCGTCTGACCAAAAAACATTAGGTCCGGAGGAACCGAAAGAAGAGATGTCCCTGACTTGAGGCGGTGAACTTGCATCCACCAACAGAGATCCTTCCGACATGTGGAGAAGAGGCGACTATCGTGTCCTCGGACACGAAATCCCATGACTGAGACGACCTCCGGGAACCAGTTGGATGAGGGATGACAAATGGCCTAGGAGAGACCTCCAAAGAGAAACTGGCTGCGTTACGGAGGACAAAAATTCTTCGATCAGACTCAGAAGCTTGTCTATCCGTTTCTGAGCGGGAGAAGCCTCAAAATCTGGGAATTCAAAACAATCCCAGATAAGTCATGATCTGGCAAGGGATTAGATTGGACTTGTCGAAGTTGACACGAATGCCCAACTCGACACAAAGAGACAGAACTATCTCCCTCGACCGGAGACATTTCTCTAGAGATTCGGCCTGGACTAGCCAATCGTCCAGATACCGAAGCATCCTTACGTTTAACTGATGCAGAATAGCTGAAACAGGAGCCATCACCCGAGAAAAAGACCTGTGGAGCAGTGGTGAGGCCGAAACAAAGGGTCTTGAACTGGAAAACTCCCGAGCCCGTGAAAAACGAAGGTAAGGTCTGCTTCTTGGATGGATGGGGATTTGCAGATAAGCATCCTGCAGATCGATGGAAATCATCCAGTCCCCCCTCCTGACGGATGAAAGAACAGTCTGGACCGTCTCCATCCTGAACTTGGACTTTAGAATGAACTTGTTCAAACCGAAAGATCTATGATGGGGCGCCAGGCACACCCGAGGCCTTTAGAACTACAAAACATCGAGAGTAAAACCCGGGAGAAGGAGGAGCTCGCTCTATGGCATCCTTCTCCAAGAGGGCCGAAAGCTCCTTCTCCAAGGCTTGACCCCTGATTGAGTGAGGGGAATAACTGCTGAACTCAAGAGGACGATTGGAAAGTGGAGGTCTGGAAACAAAAGGGATCTCGTAACCTTCCTTCAGGACCTCCACCACCCAAGCATCCACCGCTCTCCCCTGCCAAGCTGACCAATGGCGGGAGAGAGCAAAAGCTCCAATACTGCAGTCTCCAGGCGAGGTGATGACTCCTACTTGCCGGGAAAATTCTTACGCAGAGACAAGGAAGAAGAAGAAGAAGAAGAAGAAGGTCCTCCTGGAGGTTGAGCTCTTTCTCTGCCCTTAGAGCCACGCCAAGAACCTCTCCCGCGTTTCAAAGGGTGAGCACCAGAGGATGAAGAAGAGGCACCAGCAACCTGAGATGTACTCTGGAAAAAAGCCAGAAGGAGGTGTTTTTGGGCTGGAGCAGAAGGTACAGATCTGGTCCTAAACTTACGCTTACTCCTTGAAGGAACGGGAGGAAGACCAGAGGAAAAAGCTCTTGATAAGGCCCAGTGAGCTTGGGAAGAGGCATCACCTTGAATGTTCCTTCAAAACCTCAGAAAGCACGAAATATTGAAAAGGAAATCGCCAAAAGGAGAAGGAGGGCACGACGGTTCTCTGAATCTCCGATACAGAGGAGGGTAACTGCGACAAATACAGGTTACGCTTAGAGAAACAAGAAAGGCCTGCATTGAAGCAGCAAGCTCGTTCTGATGTACAGAAGCGATTGAAATGGATGAGCAGAATTTTCAAAAAACGAAGGAGCATCAGGAGGAACAAACCCGGAGTCCTTGATATACATTAAAAGCCCTCCGAGGACCCACATATTAGAAGGATTGAGCTTCTTGTAAGGAGCTCATAACAGCCTCCATAGCAATAAAATCTTCAATTGAGACAGAGACCGAAGCCTTAGAAGGCAAGGGTTGACTTGAAAGTCGGACAAAATCAGGATTGGCTTGGGGGGTCGAGAGAATGAAGAATCATCCGCCACCTGGTAAACTCCTCTCCGGTGTCGTAGAGGAGAAGAGAGCTTCCTCTTCCCTTCCCCGATCACCTTCGAAAGTTTAGCGGCAACGTCCGCCCTCACTCTCGCGAACCTCTGGGCAAAGGGGAAAACGAAATAAAAATTCCCGTGACCGGGAAGGACCGTCAAGAAAAATCCCATTCTGTAATACAACAAGGTGGAGGCTGCTTCTGCTCTTTAGGCCTCGCCTGAGGAAGAAAACTCAAATTAAATCAAAAGGTTTCTTGAATTCTACATCATGACATTCCACTCGAGGAAACATCAATATCACACGAATCCGCGTCATCATCATCATCATCGTCAGATCCTAACTTAGAAACTTCCTCTGAAGTAAAATCCTGACGACTAGCTATCTTAGGTCTGACACTAATATCCCTCCCCCCTTCTCCTAAATAAGCGCCCTTTGGCACTGTTACGGGACTAACAGGGGACACGTTGGGTAAAGATTCGTTAGGCACCTGCCCGGACCGGATCCCCCCTAGGCCTTCGCCACGATGGGGTTCACAAGCCGGGGTATCTGTCGCACCGTTACCCATGGTGCTGTCGGAGAGGTACCTGACGAGGAGCTGAAAATGAATCTAAAAGTGTGTTAGACATTCTAGTAAAGGCTTCTTGAAAATTCTCTGACAGATTGTTAAACTTAGCAGAAATATCTCTATCTAGACTAAGCTGTAATTTCTTAAAATTCTGTTTCCAGGTAGTTTCCATTGCCAAAATCTTCGAATCTACATCAGAAATAACTTCAGTAATTACCGGTTGTACAGGGGGCAAAGCATCAATTAATTCGGAATCGGAGTCGTACGATACCGAAACCGAAGAGCCAGAATCATGAGCGCCCAAGTCAAAGAATTCGTTAAATACAGTTCTAGCAATCGATTTCTTTTTCTCCTTAACCGATCTTTTACGCTGTAAGATTGTTTGGTGTTTCATATAAGCAGTCATATCCTCGTCAGACCAGGGCTTACATACGTCACAACGAGAAGTCAAGTCACAAACCTGTCCACGACAAGAGCTACAAATGTCATGGGGTTCATACTCCCTGCTACTCATCCTTGTCCCACAAACCGGGCAGTTCCTGATGTTGCTGGCAGAAGGAAGCATCGTAATTTCTTGGTAATCCATTGTAGAATTGGACAGGTCAGTAGTTCCGGGTCGCGCAAAAGTTCGTAATTTAAGATAAGAACCACAACAGAAATCAAAGTTAATTCACTATTTCGTGATGTAATGCGTGAGTGGTAATTCATATAAAGTCTCATTTAACTTCATTCGTATCTGTCAACGACAGTGTTGCCAACTGGCGGACAGAATAGGAGGTAACAGGGTTGCCAATGTGGTAAATTTTGGTGCGGTTTTTGGGGATTTAGGGCTAGATGAATTATATTAAGGTAATGTTTATTAATATCATATTTTAGCAGTCTTTTTTGAGGTTCTGATACCCATGACGAGATTATCTTGCATCTTCATTTAATCTACGCCGTTGAATCTTTCTTCTCCTTATTCGTCGAGACGATAATAATAATGGGAACACATTGAATTAGGATGCCTTTCCAATGGCTATCCCTAGCAGTCTGGGACGTTCTACAGAACCTGCCGAGGGGACGCCTGATCGGTGGGGATTCTCCATAACCTCCGTAAGGCTTTCGACATTCCTTCTCCTCTGGGCCTGTGAGCTTGGAAGAGGTCTAGACCTGGGAGCGAGACAGAGCCGATCAGACGCACCCTCTATTGGCAATGGGGACACTATATCACTTCTTACCTTTTAAAGAGCTCGCATTTGAGCTACATCCATTTATCTTCAATTTGCAAATATGAAATTGTAGATTCTGTGAAGTAAGAAGGTGATGGAGGATGCAACAACTATAGTACTGTTAATACTCTAATTGCTCGTTAACACAAGAGCTAATAAAGCTTCTAAAGGAAGCGTATATAGTTACTTCTCTTACTTCCCCAACTAGGAAGAAAGATATACATTTCCTCAATCAAATTCTAACACTTATTTGTATTAATGAATAAATATAAGTAATTCCCTTTCTTGAAAGTGTTGAGTGTCTACCGGAAACTTCGGTAGTTACACGTAATGTAATCTTCGAAATTTTCGAAGTTAATTTTATCAAAAAATTACTAAAAGTTAACAAAAGCGTATGCCGAACCAAAGATCCATTACTTCCCTGTAAATGTTAGCCCAGAAGATCAATGGCGAAGAAACCCGAAAATCAAATCAGGAGGGAAAGCAAACGTATTGTTTACATTCCCAGCGACAGAGAAAATCTGTCCTTAGAAGGTAATAGTTCCTATTCCTGCCACCCAGCAGCAGGCCGGTAGATCACCTGACCTACCTGTAGCGTGTGCCGCGAAATTCGAATTTCTGTCGGGGACGACGGAGTCTATAGCTAAGTATATATCTGACAGGTAAGTTGAATGTATGAAAACAGATGTTTTCAGGTTTCAACGAGCTGGAAACAGCAATAGACGTCTACGAAGAGGCAAACTTCCAGAAATTGTATATCTGTAGGTCATAAACGATCGAATCAGTCCTGAAAAGAGCTCCGAAGAGGAGATTCAAAGAAGACTTGAAATACACAGAAATCGTGCTCTGCTGTATTCATGGTAGTAAGGAAAACTACCAAAGTCGATCCTCTGGTAAACGGCCTAATCAATCGAAGTAATCATCCAAATCAGGTCTATATTAACAGCATGTTTCCCATATTGGACGCTCTAGACTGCTGCACTACCTTACTAGCTAAGCTTCAAATCTTCTTTGAATCTCGTCTTCAGAGCTCTTTTCAGGGCAGATTTGATCTTTTGTGACCTATGGATATACAATTTCTGGAAGTTTGCCTCTTCGTAGACATCTACTGCCTTTTTCAGCTTGTTGAAACCTGAAAACATTTTTTTTTTTTTTAGCGAAAACTGATGTATCATTACACGGTTCACGATGCTAGGTCGTCATTTTCTTGCTGTCACTCTGAGGCGGTAAACAAGGGTTCGGTAAGTGTCATGAACAAAATGATATTGTCATGATACAATAAAGTTTGTTCATACTTACCTGACAGATATATATAATCAAGTACCCACCCACCTCCCCTCAGGGGACAGTGGTAAAGAAAATCTGAATAGAAAATGGGAATGGTTCCCGGTATCCGCCTCCCAGCGGCGGGAATGGGTACTAACCACCTAGCCGACCACTGAATTTCGGGAGTTTCGAAATTCTGTCGGTCGTCAGAGAATACAGCTATATATATATCTGTCAGGTAAGTATGAACAAACTTTATTGTATCATGACAATATCATTTTGTTCATGACACTTACCGAACCCTTGTTTACCGCCTCAGAGTGACAGCAAGAAAATGACGACCTAGCATCGTGAACCGTAGTGCAGAAGATAAGAGGCAATTCGAAAAGCTATTAGATATGCTACTAGAATACAACATTCAACAAATAAATCACCTGCCAACAAGAAAGGAAAATACTTTAGACCTAGTATTTTGTGAACGAGATGAATTATGTTAAAGAAATAATAGTTTATAATGCGAGTATTTCAGACCATAATGTCATAGAATTAACAGTCCATTCCAAAGCAAGTGAAAACAGAGATAAGCAAGAAATGAAAAAGTGGGAAGGATATGGAAAATACAACTTCTACAGTAAAAATATAAAATGGTAAGAAATAAATGAAGAATTAAACAAAGATTGGGATAATATTTTCGTAAGTGATGACATAAAGGTAAATACGGAGATATTATATAAAATATTAGAGAAAATAGTGGATAAATAAAATATATACCGAAGAAGAAAAGTAAACATCAGTCATGCATACCAAGAGACAGAAGGATCTTGTTCCAGAAAATCAGAAAGTGGAAAAAAGGCTCTAGCAAGAAAAAAAAATGCATGGAAAGTTATAGAACTAAAAGTAAGATAGGAAAATGCAGAACAAAAGATTATTACAATCAAAAGAAAATGAAAAACGGGACTTGGAAGAAAAAACCCTATTAAATATCAAGCAAAAATCCCAAAAAATATTATACTCATATGCGAAGAAGATGAATAAAAGAAGAATAGAAATAGGCCCTCTAAGAATTGAAGGGAGATTAACGAATGAAAAAAAGGAATTTGCAAACATACTGGCAGAACGATATAAGAGAGAATTCACCCCTAGAATAGATAATGAAGATAATGATATAGAAGTAAGGGATGAAAATAAAATAGTGAATATTTAGCTGACATAGATATTAATGAAGCTGATATTGTGCAGGCTATTAATGAAATTAAAAATGGAGCTGCTGCAGGGCCTGATGGAATTCCTGCTATTTTGTTAAAGAAAGTAGTTCATTCTATCGCAAAGCCACTTGCAATATTATTAAGACAAAGTGTAGATACAGGCAAGATTTATGATGAGCACAAATTAGCATATATTCCCCCACCCCCTACTTTCAAAAGTGGATCAAGACTAGAGGCAAGTAATTATAGGCCTGTGAGTCTAACATCACATATTATGAAAGTGTATGAAAGGGTAATGAAGAAAAATATTATGCAAAATTTAATAAAAAATAATTTGTTTAATAAAGGACAACATGGTTTCGTTACCCGGAAAAAGTACACAAACCCAACTGTTAGTCCACCGTGAGAACATATTCAAAAATATGAAAAGCGGAAATGAAACAGATGTGGTTTATTTAGACTTTGCAAAAAGCTTTGATAAAGTAGACCATAATATATTAGCGAAGAAAATTAGAAAACACAATATCGTGGATAAAGTAGGAAGATGGTTAAAAGAATTTTACACAACAGAAAACAGGTAGTTATTGCAAACGACGAGAAATCGGATGAAGCCCAGGTAATATCTGGTGTGCCGCAAGGTACGGTGTTAGCTGCAATACTGTTTGTTATTATGATTGAAGACATAAGCCACAATAATGTTAAGGATTCGGTTAGTGAGTAGTTAGTTTCGCAGATGACACAAGAATAAGTAGAGAAATTACTTGTGATGAAGATAGGAACGCTCTACAAAGAGACCTTAACAAAGTATATGATTGGGCAGAGGTAAATAGGATGGTATTTAACTCTGATAAATTGAATCAATAAATTATGGAGACAGAGAAAGAAAGCTATATGCATATAAGGGACCTAATAATGAGACAATCACAAATAAGGAAGCAGTTAAAGACCTTGGTGTGATGATGATAGGAACATGTTATGCAATGATCAAATAGCAACTCTGTTGGCAAAATGTAAAGCAAAAATGGGAATGTTGTTACGGCACTTCAAAACAAGAAAAGCTGAACACATGATTATGCTTTATAAAACATATGTTCGTAGTCCACTTGAATATTGCAATATGATATGGTACCCACACTATCAAAAGGATATTGCACAAATAGAGAGTGTACAAAGGTCCTTTACAGCTAGAATAGAAGAAGTTAAAGACCTTGACTACTGGGAAAGACTACAATTCTTAAAATTATATAGTCTAGAAAGGAGAAGAGAACGCTACATGATAATTCAGGCATGGAAACAGATAGAAGGAATAGCAGAAAATATCATGGAACTAAAAATATCAGAAAGAGCAAGCAGAGGTAGATTAATAGTGCCCAAAACTATACCAGGAAAAATAAGGAAAGCACACAGGACATTAATCCACTACGCACCAGCATCGATAATGCAGCGTCTATTCAATGCGTTGCCAGCTCATCTGAGGAATATATCAGGAGTGAGCGTAGATGTGTTTAAGAATAAGCTCGACAAATATCTAAACTGCATCCCAGACCATCCAAGATTGGAAGATGCAAAATATACCGGAAGATGTACTAGCAACTCTCTGGTAGACATTAGAGGTGCCTCACACTGAGGGACCTGGGGCAACCCGAACAAGATGTAAGGTCTGTAAGGTAAGGTCTGCCAGATATATATATAGCTGAATCCCACCATTGGAGGTGAGAAGGGACAGAATAGAAGGATTTTGGAAACATTTCCATTGCAGATGATTGACATCTTGGTTCCCTACCTGTTAGCATAGCTGACTTCGTGATTACTGTCACCCAAGCCTGCTTCTGCTTAACTAGAATTTCCAGCAAGGTAGTGACCTGTATAGCTGGATAGTTCTAGATGATCTGTCAACGGGAGCGTGACCACAATGTGACTAGACCATATTGACCATACTGAAGACAACGAAGCATAATAAATACCACCTAACCTAGCCTCACTAAAGTTAGTCGCATAACTTTCAGGCTAATTAAAGGGAAGACCGCCTCAAGCGGCCAACCCTACGACCGTAAAAAACAAACCCATAAATAAAATCACACACATTCATTTTCTAAAGAATGGGGTTCGTATTGCTTCTCGCGTTATATGTCGCCTTCACATCTCTGAGGTAGTGTGAAGCAAACACAGAGTTGCTTCGCCAAAATGTGGCACCCAGGATATCACTGAGTGCCATATTTTTCTGAAAAGCCACCGAAGTAGCTACTGCTCTAACCTCGTGAGCATTAACTTTTAGCAGTTTAAGATCACCATCCATGCAGGACGAATGAGCTTCCCTGATGGTGTTTCTCAAGAAGAACGCCAGTGCGTTTTTAGATATTGGTAATTCCGGCCTCTTGACCGAACACCACAGGTTGTCTGACGGGCCTCTACATTGTTTGGTCTTTTCCAGATAAAATTTGAGAGCTCTGACAGGGCACAAAACTCTCTCCGGCTCTCGTCCGACGAACTCTGATAACCCCTTGATATCAAAGCTTTTAGGCCAGGGGTTGGATGGGTTTTCGTTCTTCGCTAAGAACGAGGGGCTCAGCGAACACACTGCATTGTGTTCTCTGAAACCCACATGTTTACTCATAGCTTGGATTTCGCTAACCCTCTTAGCTGTTGCCAAAAGCGATTAGGAAAATAGCTTTCCTAGTTACAATCTTTCAAAGAGGCAGCGTGCATAGGGCTCAAATGGGGCTGACATTAAAAACTTTAAGACAACATCTAAATTCCATGAGGGAATCTTGTCTCGTGGAGCTTTTGATGTTTCAAAGGACCCAATAGATCGTGAAGATCTTTATCATTTGATAAATCAAGCCTCTGTGTCGAAAGACCGTTGACAGCATACTTTTGTAGCCTTTAATCGTTGACACTGAAAGTTTGTCTATATCTCTAAGATGT
The DNA here is from genome assembly GCF_015104395.2 of Macrobrachium nipponense. Taxonomy (NCBI): domain Eukaryota; kingdom Metazoa; phylum Arthropoda; class Malacostraca; order Decapoda; family Palaemonidae; genus Macrobrachium; species Macrobrachium nipponense. The sequence continues at coordinate 18,796,186 of NC_087207.1, read as the reverse complement.
AAGAGAAAATCAGCAATTCTTGGCTCACAGAGGTCGTGGAGGAGGAAATATTTTGCCTTCTACACCAACTTCTGAAGACAGCCCACTTCGATTGGTAGACAGCTTGGGAAGATGTTCTTCTAGCGCTGGCAATAGCTCTTGCCACCGATCTTGAAAAACCTCGCTCTGGCCAACTTTTGGATAGTCTGAATGCAGTCAGACTCAGAGCGGAGAGGTTTCCGTGATACCTCTCGAAGTGGGGCGTCTGAGTAGATCGATTTTTTCTGGAAGTGTCCTTGGGTGAAATCTACCAGAAATGACATGGCCTCTGTGAACTCCCCCCCCCCAGTCGCTTGCAGGCCAAAAGGGGGCGATCATCGTCATTCTTGCTCCTTCCGACGCCGCAAACTTCCTTATTACCTCTCCCAGGAGTTTGAATGGAGGAAAGGCGTAGAGATCCATCCCCTTCCAATTCCAAAGCATGGCGTCTATTGCATGCTCCTGGGTCTAGAACCGGAGAGCGTAAATAGGAAGCCTCTTCGTTTTTGCTGTCGCGAAGAGTCTACCAGTGGTCGTCCCCAAAGTTTCCATAACTCCTTGCAAATCTCTGGATGGAGAGTCCATTCGTTTGGAAGCATTTGATGTTGACGGCTGAGGAGATCCGCACGAACGTTCTGCTGTCCTGAAACGAACCTCGTTAGAATAGTTACATTTTCTCAGCTTCGCCCAAAGTAAGATTTCCCTCGTTATCCTGAACAGGGAGCGAGATAGAGTTCCTCCCTGTTTTTGAGATATGCGAGAGCCGTGGTGTTGTCCGAGTTGACTTGTACAATTCGTCCCACAATCCTTGACTCGAAGCATTGAAGTGCCAAACGAATCGCCTCTAGCTCCTTGTGGTTTATGTGCCAGGACCTCTGTTCCCCTCTCCAGAGGCCTGGACACTTCTTCCTCCCCCAGTGTTGCTCCCCAGCCCGTCATGGACGCGTCTGAGAACAACACTAGGTCTGGGCTCAGAACTTTGAGGGACATCCCTTCCGATAGCTTGACGGGATCGGACCACCACTTCAAATGCTCTTTGAATCGCTTGCAGGGATTCTCAAAATCTCGTATAGGTCTTTCTTGTTCTTCCAGTTGTCTGCTAGGAAAAACTGAAGCTGTCTGAGGTGCAGCCTTCCCAGAGAAACCAATTTCTCCAGCGAGGAAATGGTCCCCAGCAGACTCATCCATTCCCTCGCCGAGCATATTTCCTTCTCTAAGAAGACCGATACTTTCTCTAAGTATTTTAGCTGACGTTCTATGGATGGAAATGCTTGAAAAGCCACTGAATCCATCTGAATCCCCAGATACACGATGGACTGTGTGGGAATCAGATGGGACTTCTCGAAGTTGACCAGAAGGCCCAGGTCCTTCGTCAGCTGTAATGTCGTATGTAGGTCCTCCCAGACACTGTTCCTTTGAGTGGACCGGATCAGCCAATCGTCTAAATAGGGTGAGACTCTTATCTTTGAGAGATGGAGCCATCTTGCTACATTTCGCATCAGAAGCGTGAATATCATAGGGGCTGTACTCAGCCCGAAACAGAGAGCTCTGAATTGGAAGACCTGTCCTTTCAGAACGAATCTGAGGAAATAACTTTTTCCGGGGACCGAGGATTGTATCGGAACATGGAAATAGGCATCTTGGAGATCCAAGGACACCATCCAATCTCCTGGTCTCAGGGAAGCTAAAACAGACTCGCTCTCTTCGCCGAAGCATGGAGGATAAGAGGGGCGAACTCTTGGTCACTCGAAGTGATCGAGAAAGGTTACAAAATCCCGTTTCAATCGAAACCACCATTAAGCATAGAACCAATAGACCTTTCGCCCTCTTATCAGGATTCAAAGCAACAGATCTTATTAGACCTTTTGGATCAGATGTTGGAAAAGAGAGCAGTAGAAAGAGTTGTATCACGGAACTCTCCAGGCTTCTACAACAGGCTTTTCCTTGTTCCGAAGCACTCGGGAGGATGGAGACCTGTCCTAGACGTAAGCAGGCTGAATCTTTTTGTAAGGAAAATAAAATTCAAGATGGAAACTGCATCTTGAATTTTATTTTCCTTACAAAAAGATTCAGCCTGCTTACGTCTAGGACAGGTCTCCACTCCTCCCGAGTGCTTCGGAACAAGGGAAAAGCCTGTTGTAGAAGCCTGGAGAGTTCCGTGATACAATCTTTCTACTGCTCTCTTTTCCAACATCTGATCCAAAAGGTCTAATAAGATCTGTTGCTTTGAATCCTGATAAGAGGGCGAAAGGTCTATTGGTTCTATGCTTAATGGTGGTTTCAATAGAAACGGGATTTTGTAACCTTTCTCGATCACTTCGAGTGACCAAGAGTTCGCCCCTCTTATCCTCCATGCTTCGGCGAAGAGAGCGAGTCTCGCCCCGACTGGTGTCTGGAGGGCCGAAAAGTCATTTCTTTCCCCTGGTTTTTGAGGGGGCTCTGCCCCTAGGGAAACTCCTCCCTCGAGCAGCAGCTCTTGAAGAGGCTCTTCCACGAAAGGGTTATAATTCTTCCTAGAAGCTTGCGTGGTTCTTGAAGACATCTGATCAGCAGGACGTTTCGAAGACCGAGACAATAAGTCCTGCGTCGCTCATTGTAGATTTACTGATAAATCCTTTACCATCGATTGTGGAAAAAGATGAGCAGAAAAGGGAGCGAACAACAATTCTGCTTTTTGCGCTGGCGACACTGACTTAGTTGTGAAGCTACAGAAGAGTGTGCGTTTCTTCAGGACTCCCGACGCAAAATGTGATGCCAGTTCGTCGGAGCCATCTCTTACTGCTCTGTCCATGCATGACAAAAACACCTCGCTAAGTCCTCCAATGAGATGGAATCTGGGCTTCTAGACTGAACATCCAAGACGCCCAAACACCAATCTAGAAAGTTAAAAACTTCCAAAGTTTTATAAAGGCCTTTGAGATGGTGATCTATCTCCGACATTGTCCACGAAACTTTCGCTTGATGCCAGGTAAGATCTTCTAGGAGCTTCCACTAAGTTGGCGAAATCCCCTTGTGCGGAAGCGGGGATTCTTAAACCTGCTTCCATCTTCTGTCTCGTACCACTTCCCCGATCTTCCACTAAGCCTTGTGGGGGGAAGTGCAAAAGAAGTCTTGCCCTTTGTCTTTTTGGATTCCATCCAATCATGGATCCTTTTAAAAGCCCTTTTAGTCGAGAGCGAGGTGGCCATTTTTGACAAAATTTGGAGTCTTCCTTGCCTTCGAAGAGGTTAGTTGCGAAGGTGGAGAGAGAGGAACTGGAGCTCGGAACTTCTCGGAAACAAATCTTTTAAAAGACGAGTCAAAGTCTTATAATCCACAGAGGATGAGGTTGTAGGATCCTCCTCCTCTTCCGAAACAGCCTCGCTTGACGATTTATCTTTTAATGGAGACATAGTCTTACTTCTGAATCGAACGAGAAGAAACCAAGTTTCACCTCCCTTTCGAACCGTAGGTCTTGTGTTTGAAATCAATTTTGAGAGGAGAGTCTGATTGTCTATGTTCTCCTAACCTTGACTTTCTCTCCGAATTTTCCAAACTAACGTCATACGATTTCTCTTGACGAGCACTCATATTGTAGTTGCTACTACCTTCTCAGGGTGACTTATGCATCGGACGCCTAGCGCCCTCAAAAGCGTCCTCCTTTGCGTCCTGGAAAGCAGTCCTCATTTGCGCCTGGAAAGTCGTCCTATTTGCGTCCTGAGCGTCCTCATTTGCGTCCT
>NC_087207.1:18788545-18791949 GCF_015104395.2 Macrobrachium nipponense | reverse complement strand
ACACAGACACACACACACACACACACACACACACATATATATATATATATATATATATATATATATATATATATATATATATATATATATATATATATAATATAGTTACAGTCAAACATCCTGCACACGAAACTGACTGAATTTCTAAGACATGAAAAACTATCTTAGAGCGCGGGTCAGTTCACCTTCGCCCTCTAAGGAGGTCCCAAGCACTTTCTGAACTTGGAAAATAACGGGCGGCCTCAGGTGACTCCTGTCTGACAAAGAGTTGACGCTAGGGAGTTTTTTGCTGAATGAACGTCTGAAATTACGATGTTTACGCGATCATGAAAGGAAATCACGTTTTCATAGAAGCTGGAAGCAGATTTTATATTTATGTATTTTGAAGACACAGAATTCTGTATTATTATCATTATAATTAGAAACAGCCAAACACCTCTGATCAGGTTTTCCTCTGATTTTCATCTCTTTGTGAAAAGTCACTTTACATTGTTTTGCCACTTAGTCTTGTTATGTAATAATAATAATAATAATAATAATAATAATAATAATAATAATAAAAATAATAATAATAATAATAATAATAATAATAATAATAAAATAATAATAATAATAATAATAATAATATAAGAAAAAAGAAGAAGAAGAAGAAGAAGAAGAAGAAGAAGAAGAAGAAAGAAGAAGAAGAAAGCGAGGCATCTTATTTTAGTATGATGTATTTAGAAATATGTGTATAATTGTTTCGCTTCCTCTGACCAGATATATTAAATCTACTACTACTACTACTTCTACTACTCCTACGCAACTAACTACTGACTACTACTACTACTACTAATTAATAATAATAATTAACTTACTTGCTTAGTCTACATCACATTTTTAAAAACATTCTTACCTGTTGATCAGTCAGACTTTGCATTCTGACCAAAGAATAACCGCTTCTCACACCAATCTTGGACCCATGCAAAGAAGGACATCATTCCTGGGTCAATGGGAAAATCTTATTAAAATTTATACATACTTGGGGGCGAATAAAGTGTAATAAATTCATGAAACCCTGGAGAAGTTTAAACGGGTCCAGCATTTTGTAGATGTTACTTTCCGTAACGGATTGTATCTAAAGGTCAACAGAACATTAATACTTGCGTATGTTTATCAATTTCGAAAGCAATGAAAATTGATCTAAAGTTCAATCATTTGCGATCTCACAACTAGAAGAGCAGATAATGTGGACAGTATAGAGATCTTGTGTTTATGATGTATTTCAAATATTACTCATCTTTGGTTATTTAACAAAAATATCAAATTGCTATTAGAAGAAATTTTTTGATAATGGTTAAATGTGAAAGAGCCATAAGGGGTTCTGTTACGGGAGGATATTCTTGTTTTGGATGACAACTGTTCTCGTGCTCTTTACATATTAATAGCAATCCAGGTATACACCTTCTTCACATAAAAATCGTTGTGGTTTTAGACGGTAATGAATACTTTTTCTGAAAGGCGTAGAAATTTTTGTTCCTTATCCCTAAAGTAGGCACACATTCGCGAGAAACAACGAAATAAGTCTATTATGAATGAACAAGGTTCACTGAGGGAATGTCATCAATACATAAAAAAAACACTCACACGACAACTTTCCTGCTTCAGAAACGATCTGTGCCTTGTATGCGAGAGGAGCGACCAAGTTCTTCACTCCCACCCACTGCATATTATTACAACAACAATAAAATACAGTACGTTCACTTTTTCCACTCTTTCTTAAGCGTTCATGCAACCGGCCTCAAAATGATTGTCTTAATCTATATGCAGCTCGATGGAGCTTTTCACATTCGTAAGTCAATACGCTTGGAATCAGTTGTTGTTTACCCACTTCCTAATTGCTTAATTAAAAGAGAGTATTCGTGGTTTCTGTAGGAATTATATAAAAAAAATCATGGTTGGTGATTTTTTTCTAAATAAAAAAAATTAAAAAATCAGTGATTTGTTCGATTCTTTTTCATTTGGTTTTTTTCCTCAGAATGTATTTCATGACATTACTATTGATTTATTCTTTTAGGTTTCCAGTTCTGGCCTAATATGTACTTGCAATTTTTTTATATCAAAATAAATAGATGCAGCACAGTTATGCTTAAGTTTTTATTAACCTCCCAACCATATTTTTCAATTTGCTTTCAAATTAAAAAAATTAAAATCTGAAAAAATCACGATTTTTCTAATGAAAAAATCAATTATTTAATCACTTGATTAAATCAGTTTGATTTAATCATTGCCAACCCTGAAAAAAATGGAAATTATTCTAAAAATTAACGTAATATGTACTACTTTCTTAAACAAGCATTTTCCCCTTGTCATACATAACCCTTTCCCAAATTAATCTCTTCCTCCCTCTAGCCTTCCATCTTTTCATTCTCTCCTCATCTTTTTTAATCTTTTTTTATGTCGCAAGATTTGGTTCCCTCTCCCAGTATTACTTTTTACACCACAATAGCTTCCTCTCTCTCTCTCTCTCTCTCTCTCTCTCTCTCTCTCTCTCTCTCTCTCTCTCGATGGAGTTTTCAGATTTTTGTTTTATGATGGAAAAACAGTGCAAATGATTATTTTTTATCTATTTCTTATTTTACTGGACAGGAAATTAATTTTAAATATAATGAAGTTTAAAGCCATTACTTTGAATCCCATAAATAGTCAATTGCAATGCATCTAGCATTTATGGGACGAATTCTAAGCACTTTTCTCTCGTACACTCAAAAACATTGACTAAATTTCAAGTTTAATCTGCTTAATGGAAAATTAGAACGTTAATTAATCACGAAATCTTACATTGTAGTGTTTTGGATCGGTTATGCACCAACTATATCCGTGCAGAATTTGGGAGAAGTAACAGATGATCAAATCAGACTAGAATGAGAATAGTACAATTACTGTTGTTTGAATTCTTGAATTGAACTGAACCGAATATAGAATTTACGTCAAGAACTGGGACCTTTGAGGTCACTCAGACCTGAAACGGAAATTGACAGTACTAGTTAGAAAGGTGCAACAGGTGGAAAACCTCACAGTTGCGCTATGAATCTATTGTTATGAGAGGTTGGAAAGTAAGAAGGAAGAAAGAGAATATGAAAGGGGGCACTGTAAAATGAACGAAAGGGGGTGCAGCTAGGGGCCAAAGGTACGCTGCAAAGAACCTTAAGTAATGCCTATAGCGCACCACATGAGGTGCACTGGCGACACTAGCCCCCTACTCGTGTATTTTATAACCCATATAAAATACACGCGAGAATGAATCACGAAATATTAAGCTTTAAACAAATTCACGAATAAATTAGAATTCCAGTGAGGCAACGTGTCGCCCGTTAAGCCAGAATTCGATTCCAAACCGAATTCAATGACGGCTCTGGCTTCTA
>NC_087207.1:18776045-18783545 GCF_015104395.2 Macrobrachium nipponense | reverse complement strand
TTGGTGTTTTATATCCCCTCCTTCCATTATTCCCAGGTATTTGTATCCTGTCTCATCTATGTGTTTGATGTTGCTCCAATCTGGTAGCTTTATCCCTTCAGTTCTCGTTACTTTGCCTTTTTGTATGTATTATTATTATTCCTTCATCTGGAATATTAACAAGCCGATTACTTGACTAGACAGATCCCGCATTTTAAAATGATCGCATGTAAAAAAAAAAAAAAAAACGGAAATAAATAAAAACAGAAAAAACTAAATAGACACAACATATGATTATTATTAAATAAATAAAAAAAATCCACGAACAACTTCCAAGTAATCCCGCAGAAAATGTCGATTCAAGTGGACAAGCCTATCTTTAGTAACATCAGAAATTACTTCGTGAAAGAATTTCTATTGACTTGTTATTAGCTCTCTGTGGGTTTAAATAATTTACAACGAAAAATGGAAGAGACCTGCTCTCATACCGTGCTTCACCTCCAGCGTCAAAGGCAACGAAAATGTATATATTCAAAGTTAAGATAAAAAAAAAATATTTTGGCCTCTATTACACACACACACAAAATATATATACACAGTGACCCAAGGGTTTTTCTCTTATTCGGATTAGTATAGACAGATGTGATAACACATTACAAAAATGGTTATAAAGAATTTCCGTGAAATTTCATTCTCACTGAAAATTGTATACCACAAAAGTCTCTCTCTCTCTCTCTCTCTCTCCTCTCTCTCTCTCGTCTCTCTCTCTCTCTCTCTCATCTCTCTCTCTCTCTCTCTCTCTCTCAGAAAGTAATAAGATATTCCCATTATGCTTTTACGGTTTTTTCAGCTAAAGAAAACCCAGACTGTAGTGGTTTCTATATCGCAAAATTAAATTGCCTTCCCTGGCATCTTTCTGAAATTTAGTTTAACAAAAGCTTAGCGTCTGTGCACTTATTTTCTTTTTGTTGAATGATGAGGGGGCGCTGTGGATGGGCGGGGGGGGGGGTGGGGGACGTTATGAATTCATCGCAGTGCACTAAAAGAACCGAGATTAAAGGTACCAATATCGTTTAGCATATATTTGATTTTTAATTGATTTATATAGATTTTAGGCATAATGCCAAGCACTTGGGTAACTAAGGTCATTCAGCGCTGAAACAGAAATTGACAGTAAAAGGTTTGAAAGGTGTTACTGGAGGAAAACCTCAAAGCAGTTGCACTATGAATCAATTGTTAGGTGAGGGTGGACAGTAAGATGAAAGAACGAGAATATGAACAGAGGTACAGTAAGAGGAATGAAAGTAGTCGCAGCTAGGGGCCGAAGGGACGCTGCAAAAACCTTAAGTAATGCCAACAATGCACAAAGAAATGAGGTGCACTGACGACATTAACCCCCTACGGGAGTTTAGTATATAGTAATTATGCTTGGGAGGTGCTTATTTTGATATTACACTCTGAGTATATCCTGTCGCCTACAAGAAGAGAAAGAAAATAAACTTGCCTTTTTTTCCATTCTTAATCCACTGTATTAACAATCAATTATTTTATTTGTCACTGCAAACTTGTAAACTACAATATCTCTCTGTCCTACTTCGACTAAGGCTGTTAAAACTAAACGCTCCACATACTGTCACAGTTCAAGATTTAACTTGGAATATGTTACGCAGACAGGCGAACACGAACGTTGGCAGACACCGTCTGTCCCACATGATTCATGTTTACATACGGCGGCAATGCATTGTGGGTATAACAGATGCTAAGTCGCTTACCATTATGAAATACTTGTTCCTTCATAATTCTACTTGTTAATTACAAGAAGTGGTCTTTCTCCTACAGCTGAGCCTACATGAAACCTTGTTTCTTTGTATTATTATTATTTTATTATTATTATTATTTATTATTTTATTATTATTATTATATTATTATTATTATTATTTTTATGTCGATAGTATTCTTCTTCTTTATGTGACTGTAATTTCGGATGCTTTCTTAAGGATCACATAATGGACATATTCTTGCTAAAGACGATTCCAAAGAAGGTTTGAAAGATATAACAGGACGAAAATATCGCAGTTCCACTTTGAGACGAATATTTGAGAGGGTGGAAAGTCAGATGGAAGGAATGAGTCTTTCATTCGATTACGCCAAATTCGATGAAGGCAGAGGTCTTTATTTTAGGAATGACCAGAATGCAAATAATCATGCAAACGAAAAGAGCCATCCTAAGGAAGGAAAAGTGGCTAATTACTTTATAGATCATCTCTTCCAAATGTGAATTCTTAGCAAGACAACTTCCAGGGTTCATAACAACGGAAGAAATCTGCATGAAATCTTTATTTTCATATATTTTAAGTCTGAACAAGCACCTAGAGAAGATAAGGTCCAAATTATGAAAAACTCAAGTAAGCTCATTGATATCTAGGAGAAAAAAATAGTTATTGAATAGCAAAAATAGATTTCCGAGAACTATTACTGATGGATGATTGTTAACGAAATCTTTATTGATAAGCATAGCATATCGCTCTTAAAGTTTAATTCACATTTGGATAACTCTTAAGCAAGCAATACAGACGACACCTTAAGCATTCAAAGACATCTTTCCTCGACGTTGCAAATTTCATCGATCACTGACTTCTTGCATACGTTAAAATAACCCAAAAAACAACTCGAAAAACATCAAGGGCAAATGGCGTATTAAATTGCAAATATCCAAATGAAAGAGAGGTGTAAAGCAACTCTACCCCCACACACCACCCCCCAGCCCCCGCCCCCCATAGCTGACTGTTTCGGCCCCTTCAATTCACATCCAGGGCTCAATTCACTGCAACAACATAAACACAAACAAAACTTTCAATCACTGAAAAACAAGTGAATCGATGGGAACAAATCTGCTCAATACCCTGCTGAAATTGAAACAATATTTCTTGCTCCTGTTTTTGCAAAAAAAAAAAAAAAAAAAAAAAAAACAAAAAAAAAAAAAAAAACTACTGTGGCCTACCACAGTGAGAAAACAAATCTGGAAAGCTGAAGATTCACACGGACTACTACGTACAGTCTTTTGTCGCAGACAAGAAGTGTGAGACAGCGCTCGTGCTCTTGAACTCAGGATGCTGTTTTGGCCAACGCCATCGCCAGGTATCATTTATCAAGACAGAATATACTGCAAATACAAGAACAATCCCAGACGAGAGAGAGAGAGAGAGAGAGAGAGAGAGAGAGAGAGAGAGAGAGAGAGAGATGGCAAGTTCCAGAAACAGAAGTGGGAAATGAAAATTGCTTCAGAGTAGTGTAAACAGACATAAAATACCCACGATTTAGATACTTGAGAAAACACACTGAGGAAGGAAGGGGGCTTAATAGTTCATCCCGTTTTCTTTTCATTCTGAAACGGGAGAAAAAGAGAAAAAACACACTGACGTAAACTCAAACTTCATAATACGGATACAATTCCTGTGTATCATACTTTCAATATTTAGGCATATTTTCACCTCAATATATCACTTATTGGTCTGGAAAATATGAATTTTGTAGTAACTTTTCTTTTCAACTCTTGCATCTCTTTCAGTAACTTGCTCTAAAACCGCCATTATTTTGTGTCGCAATATGTTAGCGAAGAGGGGTTTCGAGAAATAGTGTTCTCGGAAGAATACATTCCTTAACGTTGAGCTTCTTGGGCAATGAGGAACAGGAAAGAGTGTAAAGTGTCTTCGTAATATATATAATCTGATTATCAAGTAATGGGACATTTTTCTAACTTGTAAAAGTTCATTATTACAATACCATATGATAAAATATGCTAGTTACGTCATCAGAGGAGAATATCATATATATGTAGGAATAGATGTCATTGCCGACTGATATTTTGTCTCCGTTTGAAGGAAAAAATCAAGTGCTTTCTAGGTTAATGGAGCAATATATGTCATGAGAATGTCACAAAATTATATAGAATCTTCAAACACTGAGAGAAGTAATTGGGGAGATATTAGCAAGTTGCTGTCGTGTTTTATTCTGTTTTATTTACTTATGTATTTAACTTTTTTTCCATAATTAACTAAGCATTTGACAAATTAGAACGTCTTTCCTAAGGTTTCGTTGTGCACGTAAATGGAAATACGAAGAAATATTGCTTAACGTGAGAATTATGAAAATAATATTGTTTGAAATCACGAAGCCTGCCATTAGTGTCTATGCGGTGCAATGACGACATTGTAACATTAATGATTATATGAAAATCTCGGAATCATTTTGTTTAAAAATTTTTTGGTGTTATTCAAAGCCTACAGGTGATGAAGACTTCCTTCAAGGGATGTTTCCAGATTTAGTTTACTAAATAGCCAGGCTCATGAAAACCTACAAGAGCTACGGTTCAGTTTTAAGAAAGCATGACTCACGATATACGTATATATATATAGTATATATATATATATATATATATATATATATATATATATATATATATATATATATATATATATATATATAAATCACATACAGTTCGAAATGTTGAGTCATAACATTAATGCCCACTCAGCCTTTTAACGGCATATCTACCGCTTAAACTTTACTGGAATATACGAATATACTCGGTATAGCCATACTTTTAAATTCCACGAGAGCCAGTGATTTCCCCAATACCATCACACTTTAGCCCTTGCAAAGGCATCCAAGCATAAACAGCGGCAACAAGCATAGGGGGGAAAGCGAGGCCCCTCTGTATAAAATTGCATTTGGATTTCTGATTTAAATGTAGCTTTTTTTTCTAACAACGAGAATAAATTGCCAAAGTGTAATTCATAAATTTTTTAAATGAAAAATAAATTGAATACATCAACAAATGTAAATTAAAAACATAAATAAGCAGAGAAACCCATTTGGCAACAAAAAGACAATAACCTTCTTTGGCAACATATAAAAAACAGACAATAACCTAAACACTTTGCCGTTGGGAATATCCATTTTGAACAACGGTCAAGAGCGACCCACGTCTTTCTCAGTAAAATGAATTCCTTGGCTGTTATGGCAAGCGTCTTCGTCATTCATCTTTTCAATGGAAAAAATAATTAGTATTGTCCGCAGATAACTGTACAGTTGTTTTCCATTAAGTCTCCCTCACCCAAAACCTGATCTCTATGGAAACGTTTACAACATCCACTTTAAATAATCCAAACCCTAGACATTACCATACGTGTAATTAGCTATTTTGTCTGTCTGTCTGTCGAGCGTTGAAAATCGAAAAGGTCGTCAAAGAACAACGTTTAAGGGGGAAAAAACACTCACTTGCTTACGTATCATATATAATGAAAATCTGGTATTCCATTCCTTTAACCTCATTGTCAGGCGAACTTCAAATGATGAAAGCAAAAAAACGCATAGCAGTGGATCGCCGTATTATTGGAAGGATGAAAAAGGCATATATAGTTTCCGAGAGCTTTTCCTTCATTCTTAACATACAGTAAAAAAAGAATCCTAGAAAAACGGTGAAAAAAACCAAAAAAACAAATTAAAGATATCCAACAATTAAAATATACAACTGCGAGATTATTACCCAGCAATAAAGAGCCCCTCTTTCTAAATAACCCCTGTTTTCTTTTTCTTTTTTTTCTCATCCAGCCATTTTCTTTCCATTTGCTTAATTGAAAAAAAGATGTTCGCTTACAAACTCAAATTCCTATTTTCAAACCCGAGACCGTTTTAAAAATAAAGTAATGAGAAAGGCGGAAGAATATTTTGATTCCTACACAAATAAATCGTGAAGTATAGAATATATAACATTTGTTCACATTTAGAGTTCGTAAATAATAAAAAAAAAATTGTCTTTTACATATATTTTTTCATGCCGCAAGGCTTAGCATCTCGAATTCCTGATCTTTGTTTTTCCTTTTTTTTCAAGTAAATTTTCCGTGAAAGCTTCGAATTCGAAGGAAAAAATTAAAAAAGAAGGAAAAAATTATCTTTAAGATGCATTTTTGAATGCCGCAAGGCTTGGACATCTCGATTTCCTGATCTTGGTTTTTACTTTTATTTTTATTTATTTGTTTATTTTTTTAAGTCAATTTCCATGTAACCGTTGAATTCGAAGGGAAAAGGAAAACAAATGAAAAAGGTTCAACTTTCCCAGACAGGATTTAGAACTCACGCACGGCAGAGTTTTAACTGAAGTACGTCACTCTTTCTTTTTCTTTTTTTTTTTTAAATCCCACTAGATACGAGTAAGCGTTCCAGTTATTATCCTTAGGACCCCTAGGCTTTTAGTGGAGAGCGTTTCCAGGAAGTGTGCCGACACTGGAAAGTTGAGAGCTCTCTGTCGTTGTTAAAAATAATATACATATGGTGAATGTAAACTGTAGATTTGCTTCAATCTTAAGTTCACGGTCATAAGCACTATCAACTAAGTGAAACTTATTCACGCTATGCATGCGTACACACAAACAAAAACAACAAAACGTACGCACACACATACACATGGACACATGGACACACACATACACACACATTATATATATATATATATATATATATATATATATATATATATATATATATATATATATATATGTACTATATATACATACATACATACACACAAATATAAAGCTAAAAATGTCGTCCTTAATATACCAAACACGCTATGCATTCGTACACACAGTCAAACACAAATATTATACTCACACAAACACACACATATTACGCACACTTACACACGGACACACACATATATATACAAAAATAGAGCTAAAAAATGTCGTCTTTTAATATCCAAATCCACGCTACTTCGGGAATATCACCAAAGGGGAATTAATTATAAGTGAGTATATGTACTCGACAGTACATATCCATTTATCACTTATAATATAATTCCCCTTCCATAATATTCCCGAAGTAGTTCGAATTGGATAATAAACGACATTTGTAGCTTAATAATGTTTGTATATAAATCACGGTGATGTGATAAAAATGAATATATAAAAATTCATATATATATGTGTTGAGTATATATATATATATATATATATATATATATATATATATATATATATATATATATATATATATATCTTTATTTACGAACTCAGAAGGTGAACTAATGCAATATCCTTCTCGAGTTATTTGTGTGTGCGTGAGTGTATGTATGGATGTATATATATATATATATATATATATATATATATATATATATATATATATATATATATATATAATTTATAATACTAAGGAAAATGCAAAAATCCTGGAAAATTTAAAATTCCTTACCATGGTGCATAATTCAATTATGAAATTCCTCTCCTCAACGGCGCCTGTCCTATCCGTGCAGTTAGGGTTAAGGAGCTTAGATCTCCTGACCTGGCAATATTGAACTCTATCCCAGACAAGGCAGGTTAGATCCGGTGGGGCTTAAAAGGAGAGTCGACGCCCAGATGGATCAACAAGTGAGACTTGGAGGAATCGGAGCAGACACACTGGCATATAAGCCGTCTGTGACAAAATTCACTATTTTACTTGTTGCATTCTGTCTTCGCT
>NC_087207.1:18766045-18771045 GCF_015104395.2 Macrobrachium nipponense | reverse complement strand
TAACAGTAAAGTTTTAAAAAATGTCAATCAACATAGGAACAAACCATCATTATGTTAATGCTTTTATCATTAAACTATGAGAACCCAGACTACTCACCTAGTACCTGTTTCTTCATTACTGTAATTAATCTTGTGTTGCAATGTTGCAATAACCCAATAACCATTCTGTGCAGCGTGTTGCTCAAAAGTCTGTGATTTATCGTTCAAATGCTAATTTCAAAAACTACTGCAGTACTTTGATTTCGCCACGAACTCTGAATCACGACGTCAGTTGCTGATGAAATTCCGGGTCACCCGAACACACAGCGAGGAGATTAATGGTCTCGGAGACGTAGAGTTCGTCTCAGCTCTTTTCCTCAGATCATTACTTATATATATATATATATATATATATATATATATATATACTATATATATATATATATATATATATCTATATAATATATATATATATATATCATATATATATATATATATATCATATATATATATATATATTATATATATTATATATATATTTCTTTTTTTATATATATATATATATATATATATATATATATATATATATATAAATATATATATATAATATATATATATATATATATATATATATATATATATATACTATATATATATATATATATATATATATATATATATATATATATATATATATATATATTTTTTTTATATATATATATATATATATATATATATATATATATATATATAATATATATTATATATATATATATATATATATATATCTATTATATATATATATATATATTTATATATATATAATATAAATATATATATATATATATATCTATATATATATATATATATATAATATATATATATATATATATATACACCAATTTAAATTTTAAAGGAGTTAAGAGTACTTTGTATTACGGAAAACCTTTTGGTAATTTAACGCGTTTATTGGCTAGTGTTTGATAGGAATGAAAATTTCTATGATAATAATAATAATAGTAATAAAATTCTTTAACTGTAAAAAATATCATCCATAGGATTGCGCAATCTTTAAATGCTAATGAGACCAAGATGGTGCGGTCTATAGTGAAAAGTGTGATAAAAAACAAGTTTCATCTAAACCTTATCACAAACCCCCTTCAGAGGCAGTCATTAATCATTCAACTTAAACTCACAAGTTTAAGGCAAAGATCACATTCTTTACCATTAATCATTCCTGCTTCCTTTGCTCCAGAAAGGGGAGAATGCCATTTTTTAACAAAAGAAGGCAAATAATATCATGTTTCATGAAGCAAAGTGAAATATTTACTTTGAAGCGCTAAAATTTTTTTGGTCCATAAACTTCACACTGAATTGACGAATGACACCAGAAAGAATAAGAGACTTACAGTGATTTTTTTTCTATTTTTCGTGGAAAGCCTTTGTCGAAAACAGGAAAAGCTGTACCTCAGACCATTTGGTTCATTTGATTTAAACCCACACAGTTCCTTTGTAAAATAAAACTCCAACTGAAACGTTTCTATTTGGTTGAGATTAACCTCTGAAAGTTCAGGACATCCAGAGACAAAAGATCAAACAGTACTAGGCCTGATCGAAATTGTGCTTTAAATTTCTCTAAGAAAGGAAGGTCTACTGCTTCTTTAGGGTTAGACGCACACCCTTCCCCAAACCACCCTTCCCTCTTTTTATCGAGCCTTATTTAGGTGAAGATGGTGGGATTCTGGTCTCACAACTCGCTCCATTTACTGTTATCCCTCACGGTTGGCAGAAATTGCTTTTCGTAGACATTTGTAAAGCTTAGCTACCGACGAGAGAGAGAGAGAGAGAGAGAGAATTGAGAGACGAGAGAGAGAGAGAGAGAGAGAGGATAGAGAGAAGAGAGAGAGATGAGAGAGAGAGAGAGAGAGGCAGGGCTAAATGGAGTGAGGGAAGAAACAGAATTTAATCATTTGTCTGAAAATGATTCCATTGCGTTGGGAATTAGTGCTATAAGCAAATAACGTAATATAGATTGTTACGGTAAATGTAATCAAAAGAAATGGGTGGGGGGGGGGGGGGGGGGGGGGGGGGGGTGGGGGGGGGGGGTGGGGCAATCCAATTATATAATGAATATTTAAATGGCCATTATTCTATGTATTCGTTTAAATGATAAAATTATAATTCCATACCCCTAAAAAAACAAATGCAGAAATCCGAACACGAATATAATTTCACATTCATGGATAAACCGCGTGTGGCCCTCCACACACAAACACACACACACTGACTTTTATCTCATCTTAAGACGGGTGATGGAAATCATATTTATTTGTTTATATTACAGTCCCTTTATTCCACGGATTCAGTCGCATCGCCAACCAATTCTTTGTCCCGATCAAGATCCAAATGCCCAGCCTTCCTGCAGCACTTTCTAATTACTAGCAATGATCCAGCTATCATGATGTCAATGTAAACCTCACTATTGGCTGGCTCTCTCGGCATTTAGCTTCTAAGTGCTTTATGCTATTGAGCCTACACGTTTTTATCATTCAATTCATTTTCCTTTTCCTTTTTTTGTTTATCTTAATTCTTAAAAGTCATTTTTCTTCATTTTTATTTTGCTTTAGCCAGTGTAGTTTTTTTTTTTAATTATGTTTTAACCTTCTACTGATGTAGCACGACAAAATCCTAAGAGCTTCTTTCACAGACTCCTAGCAAATATCAAATGTAGATAGGAAAGAAGGAGAAAGAAAGAATTCTCACCTTCCATTTTCCAGAAGGCGGTTTAGAAGATGTCATCGCTTTAAAAAATAATAATAATAAATAAAAATAAAATAAAATAAAACACTGACATAGTTTTAAGATTTTTTTCTATGCTGAACAGTGACCTAGATTTTAGATGACAAAAAAAAAAAAAAAAAACCATGACATAGCATTAAGCTTTTTTGTTATATATATATGCTGATCAATGACCTAGTTTTTAGAGGACTTACTCTAACTGCGGTTCATGCATGCATACGTTCATTTTGTAGCGTTTTAACATTCCCCTTTGCAGTACTCTTCTTTTCAAACTGGTTTAATTTTTTTACGACGTGGTTTTCCCATCCCTGGAACAATTGTAATAGAGTTATTAGCAATTTAGCTTATTCCAAATGAATGTGAAATTATTAACAGTTATTATTTTCAAACCTTCACATGGACGGATATACTATACCTAAACCGCGGGTTTATATTGCTCTATATATCGGAATGAGTTAAATAAAATATTCCCTCTTGTTGATAAATATATGGAGGTTTAAAAGAAATAGCAAACTCATAGAATCAGAAAAAACTTCATTCCTCTTACTGAAAAAGAGACCTTTTTTTATACTGAAGAAACGAGGTTTTACATTCCAAACAATAATATGGAAAAAAACAAAAACAAGAGAGAAATATTTAACGCCATTAAAATAGAGACACCATGTTACCCCGTACAGTAAAACATTATAAAAATTCAGAGGCATCAATAATTGTGTGTTCTTTACTTGTTGTTGTCTCTCTCTCTCTCTCTCTCTCTCTCTCTCTCTCTCTCTCTCTCTCTATGAGGGATTTGTCTCCATGACCCACAGCACTTTCAGAGGCGTCCACCAAATAATATTCATCCTGATAAATGAGGCTCTCGCCCCAAGACAGGACACCTTCATTGATCGGTAATCTGCGCCCCTTGAGCTGACCGTTGCATCTTGTATATATATATATTCTCTCTCTCTCTCTCTCTCTCTCTCTCTCTCTCTCTCTCTCTCTCTCTCTCCTGCATAACAATGCTGTGACAAGAAAGGCGACACCATCGGCAGTTAAACGCGGTTGTTACCAGCACCCACACATAAGATCTTCCGTCTCTTGGTAAAGAGAAGTTTCGTTTTGCTAATGAATAAAGATCAGGAGCAATTGCTTACGCGTGTTTCATTACACCCATATATATATATATATATATATATATATATATATATATATATATATATATATATATATATATATATATATATATATATATATATATATATATATATATATATATATATACATATACTACATCACCGTGATTCATATACACGCATTAAGCTACAAAAGGCCTTTAATATACCAATTCGCTCTACCTGGGAATTAATATATTTCATACATATTGACGAAAGGGGGAATTTTTAGTTGATAATAATTCGTCCTCTAGCGGGTTCGGACCAACGGCCAGCGGACAGAGGAGAAATCAGCACTTCAGTGACGTTATCGTGAATATATATATATATATATATATATATATATATATATATATATATAATATATATATATATATATATATATATATATATATATATATATATATATATATATATATATATATACTATATATATATATATATATATATATATATATATATATATATGTGTGTGTGTGTGTGTGTGTGTGTGTGAGCCTATTCTATGTCACCGTCTATGTCATGGTGCTTCAATGTGCGTGTGTTCAAAGGTAATTCCGGAACGAGAGCTCCTCGGTTATTTTCCTCTTGCTGCCTTTAGCGAGAATGCCGGTCAGATGATCTGTATTTGCACACGAAGCGCCGCTATTTCAAATCTTTTTGCGGAAAACTCATGCAAATGCTCACACGTTTGCTGTTGCAAGTACTAGAACATTCTCACTGGTGTAGAACTCTCTACGTAAAACAAACCTAAATAAATAAATAAATAAAAAGAGGTAGAATAAGCGAAGCCAACAAAAAAAAAAAAAATGCAAATGAAATCACATTCGTGGAATTACACGAGCGCTCCCATTTATTTGATCACATTCAAACATAAATTTGCGTTCCAGACCGTTCTGTGGAAAAAAAGCGACTCCGCCAAATAATGTAAATATGTGCCTCAAATCTCTGCGGGCTTGTCAGTCGCCTCACTCTCTCGGATATTGTTTGGGAGTCAAGAACTCGATCTTTATCGGTTCAATCTGTTTCTCATATTTACTTCTAAGTTGTGGAACTCTCTGTCTTCCT
>NC_087207.1:18756012-18765545 GCF_015104395.2 Macrobrachium nipponense | reverse complement strand
CTCTTTCCTTCTTTATGAATAGGTAGTTTTCTTCTCATTCCTATTTTAACGTTCTGATTATTTTTGTTTTTTAAATTTTTTTAAATTTTATTGTAATTTAATTTTCTATTGTAATTTTTAAGTTTATTTTAATGTTGAATTTCAATTGCAGACTGATGATGTGTTGTTGACAACATGAAACGTTTCTTAATAATAAAACACGTGTACATGACTGTCGTCTGATTGGACACCTCTTCCTTTATATTCATGGTTTCCCTGATGTGATATATATATATATATATATATATATATATATAATATATATATATATATATATATATATATATATATATATATATATATATATATGTAACGAGATATGAATCTCGTACTTTATTTGGTAAGCATCAGCCAAAGCGTTAAGGCAAATTGATAACACATTCCATCTCTCTCTCTCTCTCTCTCTCTCTCTCTCTCGACTCGCAACCTCTCTCTCTCTCTCTCTCGACAACCTCTCTCTCTCTCTCTCTCTCTCTCTCTCAACAACCTCTCTCTCTCTCTCCATTCTGACAGGTCATCAAATGAGAGTCAAAGTTATGGAAAAATATAACATTTATTTAACAATGGAAAGATAATAACTCAAGTCTCACAGACTAATTAACTTAGTTAAACCCCGAATATGTAAATGTCTTAATCAGTAATATGTCACACCAATCTCTCCACCCGGGACCCTCGGCCCCCTTGCCAGAATCGTCTGTTACAAAGACAGGAGAACACACAATTAAGTATATGCACTTGTAAAGAGAAAGTCAATAGACAAAATGAAATATGACATTTTACAAGCAATCAACAAGCCACCCCTTTGGCTAAAGTAAGGTAACACTTACCCATCTCAGCCTGGAAAACACACACAGAACTAAATAAACTTTCGCAGAGCTATCCCCAGCATTTGCCTTTCTCCCACGGACGTCTCTGAAAGTCTCTCCATAGATTTGGCTTATGATACCATTAAGAATAGAAGAGGCGCACACATACATATGAATGCACACTTCGTCAACGCCCCATGTACTGGTCGCAGCCAGTTTCTCAAAGGCACTTGAACAAGGCCCCATGAACTGACGAACGTTGACCTGCTTAACTATGTATTTTCATATCACACCATCCCAGAATGATTTATCAGCTTCCTCAGGCCGTTGCTTCGGCTCTGTCTCTATGCATTCCAAAAAGGTCACAGCACGTCACATTGGCATATTAAATATATTATTAATTATAACCCCTTCCATCTCACACACACACACACACACACACACATATATATATATATATATAATATATATATATATATATATATATATATATATAGATAATCACAAAAGTAAGCACGTGATTTTGTTTATTAGCTGAAGCCACTTGGAAAATTTAAAAAAGAAAAGACAGTGCCAAGTACATTCGTGTATTTAACACATCTTCGATGATGTGTTAAATACACGAAGTACTTGGTACTCTGTCTTTGTCTTTTCTTTTTTAAATTTTCCCAGTGGCTTCAGCTAATATATGTATATATATATATATATTATATATATATATATATATATATATATATATATATATAGGAGAGCCGTGCTTAACTTTGAGCAATGCCCTGCTAAGCGTCTCCGTCATAAATACCACCCAGAAAGTTTCGTTGCCATTCTGTTGTTATAGCACCGCCAATAGTAAGTGATCGTTGCCGACACAGATGAAAGTCAAAAAGCGTTAATGGGTTCGTCAACAAGAAACTTTTCGTCTCTGTTGACGGAACAAACAGCGAAGTTGTGTCTTTATTTGGTCCCGCTCTTAAAGACCTTTTCGCTAATGAGCGGAGTCTCCTTTGGTCCCAGAATTTGAGTGTTTATTGCATCTAAGTGTTTTGCTTAAGAATTGATGTTAGATTCCCATTCATCTTCACAAGAAAAAAGGTTTCACATATAAATAAATCCATAAATAAAAAATTGGTTCTTATTTTCTGTGTAATAGATTCTTCCCGTCATATGATCACCAGAATGTAATAGTTGTCAACACGATTTCACATTCAGCGCTGAATGGCCTCACAGGTCCCAGAGCTTGGCCTGTGGCCTAAATTCCATATTCAACTGAATTCAACACGATTTTTTAAAAATTGGCAATGCAGTGAACGGACTGTTGCTGACGATACGATTTTCTAGTGTCCGAAATCAAGATTTTTTTCCTCACCATATTATAATAACCAGTTTCACTTAAGTATAATACGTGCAGCAGAATTATTCATTAAACAGGCGTTGGTGAACGTGTAGTCGAGGGTTGCCATATGCCGTATTTTCCCGGACAGGTCCTCAATTTGGGTCTCGCAATTATAATTCCCCGTAAGGGGGCAGTGCCGTCAATGCACCTCATTCGGTGCAATGTAGGCATTACTTATGGTTCTTTGCAGCGTCCCTTCGGCCCCTAGCTGCAACTACTTTTCATTCCCTAACTATACCGCCGTTCATATCTCTTTCTTCCATCTTACGTCCACCCTCTCCTAACAATTGTTTCATAGCGCAACTGCTTCGAGGTTTTCCTCCTGTAACACCTTTCAAACCTTTACTGTCAGTTTCCGTTTCAGCGCTGAATGGAGCCTTAGTTGCCCCAGTGCTTAGCATAATGCCAAAAATCTACATAAAATCACATAGAATAAAAAATCGCAATCACAATTCGGAAGGATCATTGAAAATGTCAAAGTTTCTTTTTGAATTTCAGATTCCACCATTTTCTCTTTCTGAAATCTGGGTACTGAAAATAATGCTGACATGGCGGATGAGATACTGAGCACTATTAATAATGCACTATAATGAAAAAAATGTCGCCACGCGGTGACTCCTATGGTCTTTAGGATCGCATATTGTTATTTACAATATGGTACGATTTATCTATAGAAAGCATATTGGTTTGTTATCAGAATTCCATCCTTTGTTTAAGTTAGTCAGGATAAACATTTTACTTTTGGGACAACTTTTCATAGTATGACGGTATAAAAATTTTTTTACCCTGGTAACATTACACTTATAATATAGAATGTCCTACGTATTAGCACATCCCACCTCGTATATATACGTACACACACACTTTTTGTTTATATATATATATATATATATATATATAGATATATATATATATATATATATATATATATATATATATATATGTGTGTGTGTGTGTGTGTGTGTGTGTGTGTGTGTGTGTGTATGTATATGACAGAGTCTTTTGAAAACCTTTCTCGACCGATATGAGATCAAAGCGTAAATGGAGTAAAATGTTGAGTAAATTTATTTCCCGCAACTCAACTTTTCATTTGTTATACGAATTGAGATTACTTTTTCTAGGGCTTATTGCATTAGTGTTGTATGAAATGTGTTACCTGTATGAAATATGGGTTGTTTTTCACGTGCTTGAGTTTATTACAGTGTAATGAATGTTCAATGTATTGCAAAAAACATGATATTGCAAGCTATAAAACCTTAAAGAAATACGCGAATAGAATTCACTGCCTCGCGGACGGCATGTTATGTAATAACAAGATTTTTATTCGTTATGGATTTGATAGAAGGTCTAATGCACGAAATGGGAAACAAACCGACTTGCAGATACGCATGCATACATACATACATACATACATACATATAATATATTATATATATATATATATATATATATATATTATATATATATATATATATATATATATATATATATATATATATAGTGTGTGTGTGTGTGTAATAATGTCATTTATTACAGACACCCAAACCGAGCAACATAAATATGAAGTAATATAAACGCAGATAAGCATATATCAATCAAGATGTCGAAAACCGCAGGGAAGAGAGAGGCCTCACTATTCATAAAAAAGCGACACATGAAAAAAAATGACAAAGCTTGATAACAAAGTGAAATGAAATAACGAGTGCAAATTTTGAATATCAAAGGGATGACTGTCCATTTAAACTGAAAGGAAATATGACAGCCAAGCGTCCAATAGAGTCCATGTTTCACAGAATGCCAAAACAAAGTCACAGGGATAGATTCAGTTCCCGATGGAATTGGCAACAACGGTATTTCATTTCATTTTGCATTTAGGTATTGGTTTGGAAAAGAATGCTTCGGATCGGTTTTATTTATCATTCAGTCACCTTTCCGAAATTCGCAGAATCCTTCATCGGAATTTCACCTAAAATTACATTCTTCATGAGGAAATGTATTGCTGCTGTGGAGGGTCTTGCAGCATCACCATTTTTACTAAAGCTGATTTACCCGTTAATCTGTAAATGTATTTTTGCCTTCGTTCATTCATGATGCTTGTTCCGTTTTATTTTCATTGATATTTTAAGCTACAACGTTTTTATTATTAAATATTATTATTACATTATATTAACGTGTGGCTCGTCTTCTTAATGGTATTTCAAGACTAAGCCGAACATTAAGCAAGACTTCTTATCCCCCAAAAGCGAATCCCTTGGTAGAGATCACTGGAACCTTCTGTCCCAGTTCCTTCCACTCTCCAAGGGAAACCATCAGCTGTTCGTAATTCGTTAAATGAATGATAGCGATAGCCTGCCTGGTCACCTCCTCATAAATTTCATTAAGTTGAATCTGGTAAATTCCCGACTGTTTCTTTCCTTTGACTTGTGAGTTATGGAATTTGCATCATTATTTTGTTTGTGTTGTTCTGACAAACTTCTTGCTTTTAAGAGACGAAAGTATCTGACTTTGTGTAGTGCGGTATGTGTGACTTGTCTGTGTGCGTGATTAGGAATGAACATTCCTATAGAACTGTCTTTAATGAAAGATCTTAGCCGTAGACACTGTGAGAAACATTCCAGTCCTCAGTAGTAAAATTAGCAACGCTCAAAAGAGGAAAACTCAAAAGCGGTCTCGGGAATACAATGGCTTTAATAGACCAGTGACCAGAAAAAACACCGAGATTTATTTCATGCCCGTTCGTATTTTTTCTTTCAGTGAATTCAAAAGCATTTCATTACTTCAAAAGGTAATATCTCGCTCAGGATATTTCCAAATAGCATCTTACAGAATATATTATTTAATAGGTACCCTTGCCGTGCACGAACCCTTCACAGGAAGGGAATATTAGTAAAAGGATTAGATATTCATAAACTTCTAGGATGACATGTCTTAACCTTATGAAAATACACAGCCATTCGTTTTAAAAAAGGGACAGAAGAATTGTCATTCGATTTTCCTGTCACATGTGTGAAAAACAGTGTGACTGCTTTTGTGTCGCACAAAATGCGCCTTCAAAAGTTCTTCAAAATGTCTAAATTGGACGCGCTGCACACTTGGATAAGTTTCTTCAAACAAAATCTTTTCTGTTAAAGTTCATCGGCCCTAAAGAAATCTATTGCTTAGGGGTTGAAAAAATACTTAATTAAAGCTAACCATCAGATCCATAAAAACTAATCTACGTTAATTGGAAACAGTCAACTGTAGTTAAAAATTTCTTTTGCTTTTTAGGGAGTGCGTGAAAAATTGAAAACAGAGAAGGAGACATACTTAAAGCGCTCTGTTCCACAAAAACGGAATCTGCAGTTCATTGGGCGTTGTAACCTAATTAAGTAGGTTGCGAAGTTCTGGGTTTTATAGTAGCAAAAGACCTCTTATTGTGCCTTACTTTTAAAATCCTTCCTTCTGACGCTTAAAACGACGGATAAATTGCTGTGTTAAATCTGACTTTGAAACACATACCTTCATGTGTTTTTGAAGAATTCAAGATTGGTCAGATATAGACACACACACTCTCTCTCTCTCTCTCTCTCTCTCTCTCTCTCTCTCTTATATATATTATATATATATATATATATATATATATATATATATATATATATATATATATATATAGTATATGTTTGTGTGTGTGTGGTGTGTGTATGTAGTATGTAAGTTTCATCAAAACCCGCTTAATAAAGCGGCGTACCCATGAGAAGAGTGAATTCAGACTGGACCCATGTCATTTATGCTGTTACACTGACATCCAGATGAAAAATAGAAAACGGTAACAGGATATCCAGGGAAGAGTCGGAACCAATGCCCTCTTCACATAAACCTTTTAGGGTCGAAAACTATTCAGACCAAATTTCCCGGAAGACTTCAAAGCATTTTTTCAGCAAAGCCCCAACGAACACTTATCGGATTACTTCCTCCCAGAAGGTGGATCGTGTTAAAAATTTTTGTAACGTCCAAACCTCTCCCTCCCTCCCTCTGTAGTTTTTTGCACAAAAAAAGAAAAGTTTCTAGAATATTTTGTGCAAATAGGAGAGTCCAGTTTTAAAGAGAACTTTCTTAAGAACATTGCCCAGCTTCAGGTCCCTGTTATAGCCATCTGAAGCGAATAGTCTTTGGAGCGACAAGAATATTTCTTGCTTTCCAGAGTTTAGATCAAATCAGGATAAGAAAGGATATTGTGCCTGCTTATTGTTCAAATAAGGTAATGCTTCTGTCGGTTTGATATATAATGTACACGTTGATTTAATTATAGATTTCTTCTGTATGTCACGTTTTTATTTCGTTTGAATCAAATATGTCTGTTATATTCTTTTGGTATCAGTGCTACTTTTCGCTAATACTCTTCTGACGGGCGGAGAGAGAGAGAGAGAGAGAGAGGAAGAGGAAGTCATAATTCTTGAATCATTTAACTAGTAATAAAGAGAACGTCGGAAAAAAAAACAAAGAAATAGTTAAAAGTAAAACGGAGCTCTTGGGTCTTGTCACTGAGGTCGATGGAGAATCTAATATTAAAGTTGGGTGAAGTGAACGATTGTCTCTGCTCCGATCAGTCTTAACCACAAGGAAACCTAACCACCAAAATAAATAAATAAATCAATCAATAAAATAAAAGTTGCATAAAGGGGCGTAATTAATCATTCACTAAGAACTGAAATGCAGGAAAAATATTTATTTAGTTCCTCCGCAAAAACACCTCCATGTCTAATCCACAGCGGTAGAGGAAAAATTATAATGAAAAAAGACACCACAAGACTAACGTTTACATGCAAGGCATTCATGTTCGACCTTTGAAAAGGGGAAAAACATAATGAAAGTAATTTAGTTTTTTAACGGAAAATCAAATCGAGCGTTTTACAAGATGGAGGCGGACGAGGGTAATCAAGAGAAAAGAAACCCATGATTATGGATAATTGGTCGGATGAAAGGAGCCGTTATATTAATAACAACGTAGAAGCGCCTCAGTGGTGTGGTCGGTATGGTGTTGGCGTGCATTCCGCCTCGGTGGCCGCGAGTTCGATTCCCGGGCATTCCATTGAGGGGTGAGATATGTGTATTTCTGGTGATAGAAGTTCACTCTCGACGTGGTTCGGAAGTCACGTGAAGCCGTTGGTCCCGTTGCTGAATAACCAGTGGTTCCATGCAACGTAAAACACCATACAAACACGCAAACAATAAGAAGGAATGCCAAACTGTGCTGGGACAAAGAGGGAATGTGCAGGTATTTCAAACGTAAATGCTACACATGAACTGTGAGTGTGATGATTAGTGTAATCCACCTTCAAAGTGATAAAAACTTTACAGACGTTGTAAAGCTGGTTCACATCGTGTCCGTAGGACATTTTTGCTTCGTTTGCCAAATGGGACTTTGTATTCTGCAGAATATATTATGACTTATTTGAAATAATACCCAGATGATTCTTCGATATTGCAGATATAACCTATGCGAATCAGATGAATACTGCATAACGATAAATTGTTATTATCTGAGTACATACGACTCTCTCTCTCTCTCTCTCTCTCTCTCTCTCTCTCTCTCTCTCTCTCTGTGAAGTAGTGTCTCAAAGAAATTCTTATATCTCAGGCTGTAAACCAGCATCCCTCATAGTTTTAAGTCCATTTCTATGTTCAGCAATGCTTACGATCCTTGTCCTACTAGACTTAAAAACAGAAATGTTTATCAGGGCGTAATTTTACTAGATAAAACAGAAACCTGCGTAATCGATGTTTTAACATTTCTAAATTGCTAAAAACATCCGTATTGCAAAATTGTTCAAAGTTCAGTTCAACTTTAACAACTCGGAAGTAATGTAGGTGAAAGTACTAAATTCTGGGAAATGTTAAAGAGCTGAGCCAAAGGCGATGCTGGGCCTATGTTTTACAGAATAGTTACTAAAACCATAATAACTAGAACCTTGTTTTAGTTGGTAATAAGAACAATCAACGCTACAGCTAGGAGTAAATTGTTGAATGAGATTATCGTCGATTTTTTTGTTCCAAATCACTCGGAAGTATTTGTCTTATTTTATTAACTTTTTTTAAGTTTAGCCATTTTGACGTGGAAGTCTTGTTCATATTTAATCGTTTTCATAATTAAGGGACGGAATCTGCCAATTTCCTTCTCGTAGCTACCTAATATTGCCCATTTGCCTTTTAATTAATACTATAGTAGATTCACATCAACCGTGCATTTGACGTCAATGCCAGTCCCTTACGACGCTCCTGATTGGCTGTTGATAAGCCAATCACAGGGCTGGACTCTCATCTCTCGAGAGAGTTCACATAGGCAGGAGGTAGTTCCACTCTCTTGAAAGACGTATCCCTCAGGAAAGGTGGAGCATACATCCTGCCTATGTGAACTCTTTCGAGAAACTGAGAGTTTGCAACCCTCCCGTGATTGGTTTATCAACAGCCAATCAGGAGCGTCCTAAGGGACTGGCCTAGACATCGGATGCACGGTTGATGTGAATCTATTGTAGTAGTGTCTCAAGTTATGAGTCTTTCGTTTTCTGTAAGCTTCAAAATTAAAATAAAACTGAATTAATAGCCAAATTACCTTCAATAAGTTTCCCGTTAGTCGTTTGTGTTTCCAAGTTTGCGAGACCTATTTTTTGAACTGTCACTTTCAAAATAACAAAGACTGTTTTTTATATGTTTTAATGGAAAAGTTATTACAGTTCAGTCCTTTAACATTAAAAGCCTTTACATATAAAGGTTTCTATTAAAAGCTATTAAACAACAAACGAGGTTAATATTAAAATGTTTGCAATGTTCACCTGAATAGTTTCATGTTAATAAAAACGATGTGACATTATCCGGATTAATTAAGAAAATGCTTTACTATGACCATTTCAAAACTGATATCAGTTCATATTTGCTTTTAGATGAAAAGTTCCATTTGTATATGAAGTTTAGCATTTCAGTCTAGAATAAAACACGGTTTTGACGCTTAATTAATTTCTCATTATGACGTTCAACTGAAGTGCAGTGCTCGTACGCTTTAGTGTTTGATGTCTCCCACGCCAACCAGTTCTATAAACATTTTTGAAAAAAGAGGGCAAGCTTTTTCCTAATTGGAACTACGCGTATATTAAATGCATGTTTTGTTTTTCTGGACACAAAATAGACCTTACGTCAGGATTTTATTCCTTGAGCCAAGCCCAGACAGCGATTCCTATTTTACTTTATATGAAACTTCTCATTCGTCAAGGGTAAGTTTGGTTACTGAAGGTGCTTTTTTAGTTCATAACTAAGGATTAATT
>NC_087207.1:18731012-18751012 GCF_015104395.2 Macrobrachium nipponense | reverse complement strand
TGATCTCCTTTCTTTGACACAGAGGTTCACTTAATTTTCCTTGGAAACTCATTGTTAGTCTTTTGTCATTTCAAACCATCTCTAATCTGTGACACAGAGGTTCATTTAATTTTACGTAATTAAATCTTGACTTTGTTTCATTTTTGTTTCAAAAAGGTATGGAAAGACTGGAAGTTGAACTAGGTACTATAGTAGATTCACATCAACCGAGCTTTGATGTCTAGGCCAGTTCCTTACGACGCTCCTGATTGGCTGTTGTTAAGTCAATCACAAGGCTGGAAAACTCACATCTCTCTCGAGAGTTCACACAGGCAGGATGTAAGTTTCCACCTCTCCTGAAAGACGTATCCCTTAGGAAAAGTGGAACATAGATCCTACCCATGAGAACTCTCTCGAGAGACTGAGAGTTTCCAGCCCTGTGACTGGCTTATCAACAGCCAATCAGCAGCGTCGTAAGGGACTGACCTAGACATCAATGCACGGTTGATGTGAATCTACTATAGTGACTAAGTATGTATGTTATAGAATGAGTGAATAAATGTCCTCTCCTTGTACTGTAAAGGCTTTGGAAGGCTGTTTCTGTTTTTTTCTTCTTGAATGGTTATGCGCTACTCTTCACTGTGATTTAGTTTACGCTGTTTCCTCAATAACGACACAAAAACAACAAGCTTCCCACAAATTTGAAAACTTTTAGTAAAGTGTTTACAATATCCGAAAATGCAATCGCGCGATTTCAATCAAACAAGTTTAAACGTTTTGCCTGATATCCGAATATTGCTGGTTAATGGCGATAGAGTTCCCACTTAACAAACGTTTTCCTGCATTCAGTGACGTCTCGTTAGTATCTGATGTCAGTTTTTACCGTATTTAAAAGTTTGGTGTTTGCTCAAGTTTTTTTTCTTTGCATTAAATTATATTACTTCAGGAATTTCGGTTTCTTATTGAAAAAATTGAGAATATATATATATATTATATATATATATATATATATATATATATATATATACATTTATATAAATCATATATATATATATATATATATATATATATATATATAGTTTATTTAAAAAAAGTTTTTTTCTTTGTCATTAAATTATATTACTTCAGGAATTTCGGTTCTTATTGAAAAAATTGAGAATATATATATCTATATTATATATATATATTATATATATATATATATATATATATATATATATTATTAAAAAGGTTTTTTTCTTTGCATTAAATTATATTACTTCAGGAAGTTTCGGTTTCTTATTGAAAAAATTGAGAATATATATCTATATATATGATATATATATAATATATATATATATATATATATATATATATATATATATATATATAGTATATATATATATATATATATATATATATATATATATATATATATATATTTATATATATATATATATACATATATATATACACATATACATATACACATACACATACATACACGTATCACTCACATATACATATAGTATACATACAACATACATAACATACACGTACGTGCTTCCAATGGAACCATGTCTAATGTGCAATAATTATTTTTCTTCATTGCGTTCATTCCCGTAATTCTCCTTCCTCCTCCTTAGCCCTTATCCCAGTCATCATCATCTTCATTATCATCATGATCATCAGTACTATCCTATTATCCAATCATCAGAATAATAGATGAATACTGACGTTGGGGTAATAACGACGTAATAAGCAAGAAAATGACGGTGGAAATAATATATGTTATTTGTCCCTATTGTTGCTGTTTAGTTATTTTAGTTTCTTTATTGTATATTAACTTATCCCTTCATTTATATACAATACCATATTTTATATATATATTATATATATATATATATATATATATATATATATATGTGTGTGTGTGGGTGTGTGTGTGTGTGGTTGTGAGTGATATAGAGTGTATGTATATATATATATATATATATATATATATATATATATATATATATATATATATATATATATCAACCGGTAGTTATCGAATATAAAAAAGACGTTTTTCCTCCCTTTCCTTCAGTGCAATCTCTAATAATAATCGAAGTCTAGGAAGGCATTAATTAAAAAATGAGTGGGGGTAAAAATCATTTTTTCGTACTCAAGCACTTTTCACATTCTATTTCCTCAGTTGGGATATTTATTTCACTCTCACAAGCACTCGCAAGCAATAAGTTCGCCGGTCTCAAAGGAATAATGAAGTTAAAGGTTATTGGCTTTTCTGTATTTAGATCAAAGAGGGAAAATGTTTTTTTTTTTTTTCATTTTTTTCCTTTTTTTTTTTTTTTACTAATCTTCTTCCAACTTCTCTTCACGTAATCAAGTAAGAGCAATAATCAGTTCAGACTCACGAAATCAATAATAATAAAAAAACTTTTTTTATTATAATTTTTTTTTGCTGGAAATAAGATCAAATTAGATTTCGCGCTTTCGTCCTGGAACTCAGTTTTCTTGCCTCTTAATGCAAAAATCGCAGTCTTCAATTTTCTCGGGCTTTCCAGGACTTCGCTGTTTGACGCGCCACAAAAATGCAATTTCATACTAAATTTTCAACATTTGCTAATGTTGTTTGAATCATAGGTATTCCTCTAGTACATGTATGTTTTATATATAAGGAGGGAGAGAGAGAGAGGCTTTGACAAAATATAGTAAATCAACAGTAAATTATATGTAAAACAAACATATACTTTTTAATTACTTCCTTGAGCGTCTCAGTGGTGTGGTCGGTATGGTGTTGGCGTGCTACCTCGGTGGCCGCGAGTTCGATTTTCGGCCATTCCATTGAGGAGTTAGAGATATATTATTGCTGGTGATAGAAGTTCACTCTCGACGCGTTTGGGAAGTCACGTAAAGCCGTTGGTGCCGTTGGTGAATACCCTGGTTCCATGCAACGTCAAAACAACCCCATAACAAATAAATTACTTCCTTGTTTTTACCTTCTATATTATGATCTTCTATCACGTAAGCACCATTTTTTTCAAAAAGTATTGGGAAGATAAAGTTTGTGTGTGTGCGTGCATGACAGAGAGAGAGAGAGAGAGAGTTCTTCTCAGTTGATATCGCCACTAGCATTTAAGGTGAAGGTTAAAACGCTTCAGGGTATCTAAGGAACTTTTTGGAAATTTTTCTAGTAACTCGTCTTGAACAGATCATCAAGGGCTTAATTTTTTTGTTTTTTTATGTATAAACATTCAAGTTCTCTCTCAGAACAGTGAATCTTAGTTCAAGTATGAACACATATTAGTGCATTATGCATATAACAGTTCCTCCAGGAATAACTGTGTTCTCCTGTGTAAGCCATTTCATCGGGTACTTTCACAGGCTGTGTCGATATTTGTGTCTGTATTGACGTTGTTCATTCCGTGACCTCTCTTGTTCCCTTATAGAATATCGTCTATTAATCAATTCATGAATATAAGCACAAACGTAACGTGTGTCGGGTGTGCGTGTGCGTGTGTGTGTTAAAGAGAGAGAAAGTTGGGAGGTCGTTGCCCAAATATGATTATCATGGATTATAATCGAACTATTTATACTTTAAATACAGATGCCATTATCTTTAAGAACGTGGGATTCGCTACCTTATATCTATATATATATAATACTATATATATATATATATATATATATATATATATTATATATATATATATATATATATATATATATATATAATATATAATATATTTATATTTAAGGATTCCAGGAGAAGATATCAAGCAGCATTCAGCAGGGTCCACCAAACACATCAAAAAGGGCCATATTTATTAGCAAGAGACGTTTCGCACATTATCTATGTGCATCTTCAATCTGTAAGAACATAAAATACGTTAAAGTTTAAAAAAACATAATATTCTATATAAAAAAGATTAAGTAAAGAAAAAAAAAAGTATTTACAAATTTTAAAATTAATACAAATTAAAAGGTATATAGTAAAAAAGGAACCAGTTCTCACCAAACCATCCAAAGGAGAAGGAGAAGAACGAATGACCAAAACTTGACACCAACCTACGACTTCAGTTTATGCAAGATAAAGAGGAGAAGCGGAAACGTTAGAATTCAAAGAAGGAACAAGCCGTTTGATGTATAAGGACTCAAGGGTAGTTAGGTAATTGCTATGGCTTGTTCCACCAATAATAGAGAAGTGCTTTTTATTTATTTCAATTTTGCATATGGAGGCATGATTCTTTATATTAGAAAATTCTGGTTTGCTTAATTTTTGACCCGTTCTAAAGCTGTATCCCACATGGCTACAGTATCTCATCTGCAGTAACCTACGGCTTGATCCAACATAAATACCGGGACATCCCGGGCACTTGAATTTATAAACAATGTTGGATCTCATGAAGGCCTGCAGTTTGTCTTTATAGCCGAAGAATACGCCAATCTTGAGTGGATTGATTGGAATTAAATGCAATTTAAGGCAGCCAAATTCATTTTCGATTATTTGTTTAAGTTTGGCAGAAAACTTGTCGTCAGAGATAAATGGGATAGTGGCATATACATTTTTCTTTAAGACATTGTTTGTCAACTACGGGAACAGCTATTTCATGATTTATCATTTGTTGACCGATTTTTGTATCAGAAACTATTTAACGACTTTGTAAATGATTATGTCTCCTCTGTACAATTACGACATCAAAAGAAACTACGAGCACTACTAGTTGTTACTCCCAATTTTCAATCACAGAAATTATTGTATTTTTAACTTTTTCTGACTATGTTCTCTCCAAAAGAGAGGAGTTCTTGCTGTCATTTGGCTTGGATTTTTGTCTACCATCCTACAGACCGAAGTATGCAGATTTCTATTTTCCTTTCGAAATTCTTTTCCAAAGACTCAAGGGTTTGAACTTGGTAAATGACTTAAGTGGTTTGCAACATAAGTTATCCTTCCTATTGCATAAGACTTATACTAACTTAAAAGTGTCTTGGACACCGTTCTTCAGGAAAGAGGATTTGACTATCTTGAAAAAACTTGGCAAACGGGATAATTTGGTTATTTGCAAACCGGATAAAGGTAAAGGTGTTGTACTACTTAATAAACAAGAGTATATTGATAAGGTGAATAACATTCTTGCAGACAACACCAAATTTCATTCACATGGAGAACCAAACTTTTTGGATATTTACAAAAGGGAAGATAAAATTAACAGGTTTTGAGAAAATTAAAGAACGAGGGTATTTTGGATGAAACTACATATCAGAAACTATTTGTGACAGGTTCATCTTTTAGTATTCTATATGGTCTCCCTAAGATACACAAGGAAGGAGTTCCTATCAGACCTATTATGGCAGCCTATAACAGCCCTTCTTATACTATATCAAAATACCTTGTTTCATTACTTAGTGATTTCGCTAACAACCAACTTTCGCTTAAGATGGTTATGAGTTCCAGAAACAAATAGTTTTACAGGATGGTGATCTACACATGACAAGTTTTTGATGTAAGAATCTCTTTTTTACAAACTGTGCCTCTAAATGAAACAATCAGCATTATTTTGAGACAGAATTTTTTATGACGCATTCACGTAATTTTTCACGGTTTTTAACAAGACAACTTTTTAGGACATTTCTTTGAGCTTGCTGTGGCAAGACTCAATGTTTGTTTTTAATGGTCAACTCTTTTCGCAGGTCGATGGAGTTGCCATGGGCTCCCCCATTGAGACCTGTGTTTTGCTAATATTTTTATGTCATTTTTTTTAGAACAAACCTTTTTAACCTAAACTGGCCGGATGTGTGTAAACCTGTCTATTATAGACGATATGTGATGATACATTTGCGCTATTCAAGAACCCTGGCATAGAGAGATGTTTCTGGACCATATCAACAGTCAACATGAAAATATAAAATTTACCATGGAAAAGGAAACCAACAACTCTTTACCCTTTTTAGACATCAATGTTAGCAGAGACAATGGTGAATTTACTACATCTGTGTATAGGAAAAAATCATACACTGGGCTTGCTAACAATTTCTACAGTTCATGCTTCAAGAACTTTAAACTTAATTCTATTTACACTTTGGTTTACAGGGCTTTACGTTACTCTTTCGAGTTGGTCTCTCTTTCACAATGAGATATTATTTTTAGTTAAACAAATTTTTTCTTGACGAACCCTAGCCTGAAAAACTGGTATATAAAGTCATTAACAGACTGCTGTCACAAGATTTCTCCTATCCGATGCCCTCCTATAATGTCTTAAAGAAAATGTATATGCCACTATCCCATTTATCTCTGACGACAAGTTTTCTGCCAAACTTAAACAAATAATCGAAAATGAATTTGGCTGCCTTAAATTGCCATTTAATTCCAATCAATCCACTCAAGATTGGCGTATTCTTCGGCTATAAGACAAACTGCAGGCCTTCATGAGATCCAACATTGTTTATAAATTCAAGTGCCCGGGATGTCCCCGGTATTTATGTTGGATCAAGCCGTAGTTTACTGCAGATGAGATACTGTAGCCATGTGGGTGGAATGCTAGCTTTAGAACGGGTCAAAAATTAAGCAAACCAGAATTTTCTAATATAAAGAATCATGCCTCCATATGCAAAATTGAAATAAATAAAAAGCACTTCTCTATTATGGTGGAACAAGCCATAGCAATTACCTAACTACCCTTGGTCCTTATCATCAAACGGCTTGTTCCTTCTTTGAATTCTAACGTTTCCGCTTCTCCTCTTTATCTTGCATAACTGAAGTCGTAGGTTGGTGTCAAGTTTTGGTCATTCGTTCTTTTCCTTCTCCTTTGGATGGTTTGGTGAGAACTGGTTCCTTTTTTACTATATACCTTTTTAATTTGTATTAATTTTAAATTTTGTAAATACTTTTTTTTTTCTTTACTTAATCTTTTTTATATAGAATATTATGTTTTTTTAAACTTAACGTATTTTATGTTGTTCTTACAGATTGAAGATGCACATATAATGTGCGAAACGTCTCTTGCTAATAAATATGGCCCTTTTTTGATGTGTTAGTTGACCACCCTGCTGAATGCTTTAAATTAATTTTTTATATATGTATATATATATATATATATATAAAACATATATATCATATATATATATATATATATATATATATATATTATATATGTATGTATATATATATATATATATATATATAATATATATATATATATATATAATATATATATATATATATATAATAGAATATATATATATTATATATATTTATATATATATAGATATTTAATATCCATACATACATACTACATACATACATACATATATATATATATATATATATATATATATATATATATATATAATATATATATATATATATATATGGCTTAAAAAAAAAAAAAACACAGTGGATGCACGTGACTTCTTTTAAATAAGCGAATACCCACAGGAAAATGATAGGCAGAAATCCAAGCGCTTTCGTCTTTACGTTGTAGTGTTTGTTAGGGTTAAATCTATGTTTAAGTTTGTGACCGTGTAATATCCGACAATCCTGGATTACCTCCTTGATTTTCACCTTTTTGACAGTTAACCATTTGGTATTCTTGATCTTTTTGTTTACCTGATAACTTTCTTCCCAACTGTATTTCATATATATATATATATATATATATATATATATATATATATATATATATATATATATATATATATATATATATTTGTGTGCGTGTGTGTGTGTGTGTGTGAGTATATATTCGTTGTTTCGGATATTCTACTTTTTACTGTCGTTTATTTCCTTAAAGCTCTCTTTATCTTTCCTGTGTTGTTCATTTTAGCGTCGCAGTGGCTATTAATTCCCTTCCCACACACATTCAATCCCTGTGATAATAAAGGCGCACAGATTTTAGGAATACATAAGACTTTCTATGAAGGAAGACCGCTTCTTGCTGTTTTACTCTCATGATAAATCTTTGTTGGTTTTTTGTTTTCTTGTATTTTTGCATTTTTTTATTATTATTATTATTGATAGAAGTGAAAAACTGCGAACTGATTTTTATGACTGGCAAACATAATATTGTCTCTTGTGACTCAATAATAATAATAATAATAATAATAATAATAATAATAATAATAATAATAATAATAATAATAATAATAATAATAGGCACGATCCCAAGATCCCGGAAAAGGAATCTGGAAAAACTAGATGCCGAAGTAGTTCCAGGACTCATGTAGAAGTGTGTGCTCCTAGAAACAGCGGGCATAGTAAGAAAAGTGATGGACTCCTAAGGAGGCAGGATGTAACCTCTGAACCCCACACTATGAATACCACCCAGTCAAATTGGAGGACTGTGATAGCCGCCACCCGCCGCCCCCCCTAAGAAAAATAAAAATAATAGCTTAAAAACGGGCCTGTGGACATTATGAATTACAAAATCTTTTATAAACGAGGCAGGTGATATGACTATAAAAAATAGAGGAAGACAGAGAATTCCACAACTTAGAAGCAAATATGAGAAACAGATCGAACCGATAAAGGTCGAGTTCTTGACTCCCAAACAATATCCGAGAGAATGAGGCGACTGACAAGCCCGCAGAGATTTGAGGGAACATATTTACATTATTTGGCGGAGTCGCTTTTTTTCCACAGAACGGTCTGGAACGCAAATCTATGTTTGAATGTGATCAAGTAAATGGGAGCGCTCGTGTAATTCCACGAATGTGATTTCATTTGCATTTTTATTTATTTATTTTTTTTTTGGCTTCGCTTATTCTACCTCTTTTATTTATTTAATTAGGTTTGTTTTATGTAGAGAGTTCTACACCAGTATGAATATTCTAGTACTCGCAACAGCAAACGTGTGAGCGTTTGCATGAGTTTTCCGCAACGTGATTTGAAATAGCGGCGCTTCGTATGCAAATGCAGATAATCTGACCGGCATTCTCGCTAAAGGCAGCAAGAGGAAAATAACCGAGGAGCTCTCATCCCGGAATTAACTTTGAAACACACGCACATTGAAGTACCATGACATAGACGTGGACATAATAGGCTCATACACACACACACACACACACACACACACGCATATATATATATATATATATATATATATATATATATATATATATATATATATATATATATATATTCACGATAGCGTCACTGAAGTGCTGATTTCCTCCTCTGTCCGCTGGCCGTTGGTTCGAACCCGCTAGAGGACGAATTATTATCAACTAAAAATTCCCCCTTTCGTCAATATATATGAAAATATATTAATTCCCAGGTAGAGCGAATTGGATATTAAAGGCCTTTTTGTAGCTTAATGCGTGTATATGAATCACGGTGATGTAGTATATGTATGTATATATATATATATATATATATATATATATATATATATATATATATATATATATGGGTGTATATGTAAATGACAGCGTAAGCAATTGCTCCTGATCTTTATTCATAAGCAAAACGAAACTTCTCTTTACCAAGAGACGGAAGATCTTATGTGTGGGTGCTGGGTAACAACCGCGCGTTTAACTGCCGATGGTGTCGCCTTTCTTGTCACAGCATTTTTTATGCAGGAGAGAGAGAGAGAGAGAGAGAGAGAGAGAGAGAGAGAATATATATATATACAAGATGCAACGGTCAGCTCAAGGGGCGCTTACCGGTCGATGAAGGTGTCCTGTCTTGGCGAGGAGCCTCATTTATCAGGATGAATATATTTGGTGGACGCCTCTGAGAGTGCTGTGGGTCATGGAGAACGAAATCCCTCCCCATAGAGAGAGAGAGAGAGAGAGAGAAGAGAAGAGGAGAAGAGAGACGAGAAACAAAAACCCAAGTGTGAAAACGAACACACAATTATTGATGCCTCTGAATTTTTATAATGTTTTACTGTACGGGGTAACATGGTGTCTCTATTTTAATGGCGTTAAATATTTATCTCTTGTTTTTGTTTTTTTCCATATTATTGTTTGGAATGTAAAACCTCGTTTCTTCAGTATAAAAAAAGGTCTCTTTTTCAGTAAGAGGAATGAAGTTTTTTCTGATTCTATGAGTTTGCTATTTCTTTTAAACCTCCATATATTTATCAACAAGAGGGAATATTTTATTTAACTCATTCCGATATATAGAGCAATATAAACCAGCGGTTTAGGTATAGTATATCCGTCCATGTGAAGGTTTGAAAATAATAACTGTTAATAATTTCACATTCATTTGGAATAAGCTAAATTGCTAATAACTCTATTACAATTGTTCCAGGGATGGGAAAACCACGTCGTAAAAAAATTAAACCAGTTTGAAAAGAAAAATGTTAAAACGCTAGAAAATGAACGTATGCAAGCATGAACCGCAGTTAGAGTAAGTCCTCTAAAAACTAGGTCATTGATCAGCATATATATATATATAAAAAAAGCTCAATGCTGTGTCAGTTTTTTTTTTTTTTTTTTTTTTTTTGTCATCTAAAATCTACGTCACTGTTCAGCATAGAAAAAAAATCTTAAAACTATGTCAGAGTTTTATTTTATTTTTTTATTTATTGTTATTATTTTTTAAAGCGCCTTCTGGAAAATGGAAGGTGAGAATTCTTTCTTTCTCCTTCTTTCCTATCTACATTTGATATTTGCTAGGAGTCTGTGAAAGAAGCTCTTAGGATTTTATCGTGCTCCATCAGTAGAAGGTTAAAACATAATTCAAAAAAACTACACTGGCTAAAGCAAAATAAAAATGAAGAAAAATGACTTTTAAGAATTAAGATAAACAAAAAAAGGAAAAGGAAAATGAATTGAATGATAAAAACGTGTAGGCTCAATAGCATAAAGCACTTAGAAGCTAAATGCCGAGAGAGCCAGCCAATAGTAAGTTTACATTGACATCATGGTAGCTGGATCATTGCTAGTAGAAGTGCTGCAGGAAGGCTGGGCATTTGGATCTTGATCGGGACAAAGAAGTTGGTGTGACTGAATCCGTGGAATAAAGGGACTGTAATATAAACAAATAAATATGATTTCCATCACCCATCTTAAGATGAGATAAAAGTCAGTGTGTCTGTTTGTGTGTGTGTGTGTGTGGAGGGACCACACGCGGTTTATCCATGAATGTGAAATTATATTCGTGTTCGGATTTCTGCATTTGTTTTTTTAGGGGTATGGAATTATAATGTTATCATTTAAACGAATACATAGAATAATGGCCATTTAAATATTTATTATATAATTGGATTTCCCACCTCCAACCATTTCTTTTGGTTACATTTACCGTAACAATCTATATTACGTTATTTGCTTATAGCACTAATTCCCAACGCAATGGAGTCATTTTCAGACAAATGATTAAATTCTGCTTCTTCCCTCACTCCATTTAGCCCTGCCTCTCTCTCTCTCTCTCTCTCTCTCTCTCTCTCTCTCTCTCTCTCTCTCGTCGGTAGCTAAGCTTTACAAATGTCTACGAAAAGCAATTTCTGCCAACCGTGAGGGATAACAGGAAATGGAGCGAGTTGTGAGACCAGAATCCCACCATCTTCACCTAAATAAGGCTCGATAAAAAGAGGGAAGGGTGGTTTGGGGAAGGGGGGAGGTGGGTGTGCGTCTAACCCTAAAGAAGCAGTAGACCTTCCTTTCTTAGAGAAATTTAAAGTACAATTTCGATCAGACCTAGTACTGTTTGATCTTTTGTCTCTGGATGTCCTGAACTTTCAGAGGTTAATCTCAACCAAATAGAAA
Source organism: Macrobrachium nipponense (assembly GCF_015104395.2). Lineage (NCBI taxonomy): Eukaryota > Metazoa > Arthropoda > Malacostraca > Decapoda > Palaemonidae > Macrobrachium > Macrobrachium nipponense. Next base: position 18,739,336 of record NC_087207.1, on the reverse strand, counting down.
CGTTTCAGTTGGAGTTTTATTTTACAAAGGAAATGTGTGGGTTTAAATCAAATGAGCCAAATGGTCTGAGGTACAGCCTTCCCTGTTTTCGACAAAGGCTTTCCACGAAAAATAGAAAAAAATTACTGTAAGTCTTATTCTTTCTGGTGTCATTCGTCAATTCAGTGTGAAGTTTATGGACCAAAAAAATTTTAGCGCTTCAAAGTAAATATTTCACTTTGCTTCATGAAACATGATATTATTTGCCTTTTTTTGTTAAAAAAATAGCATTCTCCCCTTTCTGGAGCAAAGGAAGCAGGAATGATTAATGGTAAAGAATGTGATCTTTGCCTTAAACTTGTGAGTTTAAGTTGAATGATTAAAGAATGCCTCTGAAGGGGGTTTGTGATAAGGTTTAGATGAAACTTGTTTTTTATCACATTTTTCACTATAGACCGCACCATCTTGGTCTCATTAGCATTTAAAGATTGCGCAATCCTATGGATGATATTTTTTACAGTTAAAGAATTTTATTACTATTATTATTATTATCATAGAAATTTTCATTCCTATCAAACACTAGCCAATAACCGCGTTAAATTACCAAAAGGTTTTCCGTAATACAAAGTACTCTAAATATATATATATATATATATATATATATATATATATATATATATATAATATATATATATATATATATATGTATATACATATATATATACATATATATATATACATATATTATATATATATATATATAATATATATATATATATAGATATATATATATATATATATATATTGATATATATATATATATCTATATATATATATATATCTAATAAAAGGAGCCCATAAAAAACACCAAAATGTAGAGAGAAAAGTACTCTATTTCAGAGACTGCTGTCTCTCTTTCAGGTATATGAATGAGAAAAGTTTACAGAAAAGGTGGTGGTATTTTATACTAAGAGATCCGTCCACAAGTAAGCCAATTTAGGTCACCCCCGCTGATAATCTTCCTTTAATCTTCTTAAGCGTTGGTTGAATGAATACTTGGTCGACGACATCTGAGATCCACGCCCCTTTTGAGATGTTCATTACCTGCTTCTCTTTTATTAAGGCCGATTCCATCATTTGACTCTTGTACCGGCAGTTGCTGCTATAAATTACACGTGACATATTCCAGTTTATTCTATGGTTATGTTCATTTATATGGTTGAAAATAGCCGAGTTCTGTTGTCCATACCTGAACTGACCGTTTGCGTTGTATTAATCTCTGGGGAAGTGATTTACCTGTAAATCCGATGTAAGATTGGTCACAGTCCTGGCATGGGATCTCATATACCCCAGTCTTTGGGAGATGTCTTTTGTTGGACGTTAATCAGGGATTTGGCTAAGGTATTTGGGTAGGTAAATGCAAAAGGGTTGGATTTCCCAAGGGTTATTCTCTTAATCGTCTCCAGGTGAGGAATTTTTATTTTATTGTTGGGTGTGTCTCTGGTCTTGTCTTTAAGGGGTCGGTAGAAAATTACGTTTGCTTTTTGAATTGCTTTCTCAATTATATGGTCAGGATACTTTAAAAATGAAAGTTGCTTGCGAATTAGTTCAAATTCTCTTTCCAGGAAATCTGGGGAACAAATTCATAAAGCTCTTAAGAATAGGTTGCTAGCTACACCTATCTTGATAGTAATGTCGTGATAGCTAAAGTAGTGATATATGAAAGTGAGAACGTTGGTTTTCTGTATATGGTAAATTTGTATTCTGTCGTGTCTCTGATTATTAAAACATCAAGAAAATGAATTTTGTTGTCTGTTTCCCATTCAACTTTAAATTTTGATGCTGGGCACTAATGCGTTTAATTTTGAGGGGGGGGAGGAATTCATTAAAATTACCCCACTTATTATCCCAAAATGTTAGGATGTCATCCACGTATCTCATCCACAGCATGTTTTTGGGTTTTATTGCATTTATTACTGTAGTTTCAAAGTATGCCATGTACAGATTGGCTAAAACAGGACTTAAAGGACTACCCATACTACACCCAAATTTTTCTTGTAGAATGATTCCCCGAATGAAAATACGTATTAGATGCACATAATTCAACTAACTTTTATTATTTTGTCAAGCGCCCAATGGGAAATGATCTGAATAGGGGGATAATTTTCCCTTAAAAACTGAAGAACTGTACTGGTACTTTTGTGAATAGGGAGTCTACGTCAAGGCTTAAAAGTTTTATGTTGTGAAGTGGTATATGTGCTTCTCTGAATTTGTGACAAAAATCTTCCGAATGTTTGATTAATTGGCCAAGACAAAAAGAGTATTGAACTATTAGAGAAATTTAAAGTAATTAATCCTTTTCTGTAAACTTTTCTCATTCATATACCTGAAGAGAGAGACAGCAGTCTCTGAAATATAGTACTTTTCTCTCTACATATTGGTGTTTTTATGGGCTCCTTTTATTAGATATATATATATATATATATATAATATAATATATATATATATATATATATATATATATAATATATATATATATATATATATATATATATATAATTATGCATACATACAGAGAGAGAGAGAGACGAGGAGAGAGAGAGAGAGAGAGAGAGAGAGAGCAATGGTACCTGGGGGGCTTAACATCGTTTCGTCTGGTTCCGTTCGTTTATGCTTTTCCATCTGTTGCTCTTTGCAAAGTAAGTAATGATCTGAGGAAAAGAGCTGAGATGAACTCTACATCTCCGAGACCATTAATCTCCTCGATGTTGTTACTGGTGACGCCGGGAATTTCATTTCTCTGCAACTGACGTCGTGATTCAGAGTTCGTGGCGAAATCAAAGTACTGCAGTAGTTTTGAAATTAGCATTTGAACGATAAATCACAGAGTTTTGAGCAACACGCTGCGCAGAATGGATATTGGGTTATTGCAACATTGCAACACAAGATTAATTACAGTAATGAAGAAACAGGTACTAGGTGAGTAGTCTGGGTTCTCATAGTTTAATGATAAAAGCATTAACATAATGATGGTTTGTTCCTATGTTGATTGACATTTTTTAAAACTTTACTGTTCAAGCAAAATTCGTTTCATGCCGAGAGGGATAGGGAGGTAGGAAAGGCATTGGAAGGTGTTGCAGAAGAAACGGCAAGAATTAGAATGGAGATGGATATAGACTGTGCGCCGACAGCAATGAACACATTAGATAATGTGTAAAAGAAAACTATTTTAATCATACCACTCATTTAAAATGTTATCTCTACAGGGACTTGATCTAATGGTTTAATATTGTAAGAAGAAATTGTCTTTATTTATGAACTGAAACTTCCAAAGAATTGATGAATTAGATAGACGTACATTCAGATAACATTTTCAAAGGTAATTTGCGCCCAAGAATTGCTACTTTATTTCGATAGAAAGAAACGTTTCCTAACTCATACCATGAGTACTTGACATTTAACTCAAGGATGGGTATTCTTTGCTTTCTTCTGTACTTCCCTAATAGGTTACAAGGTTTTATCATTGTTTCAAAAAGCACACGTACTCTCATTTGAGAGGAGATATGTGCTAACACTGCTCTCACAAGTGTGATCGAGATGTTTGGGGTGGTAACTATATTCCTTTATAGATTCAATATAGATCCTCATTGGACGAGTGACTTGGGTACTCGCTTATCAAATTAGTAGCCCGATGTCGCTCCCCTCCGCCACCAATGCAGAACCAGAGGAATTTATTTCTGGCGATTGGAAATTCATTTCTCGATATAATGAGTTCGCATCCCACAGTAAACGTAGGTTCCGTTGCTAAGTAAGGAACCAATTGGTTCCTAGCCACGTAATAAAAAAGTAATCCTTCGGGGCAGCCCTAGGAGAGCTGTTAATGAGCTCAGTGGTCTGGTTAAACTAAGGAATCTTACTTAACTTTTTTTTTATAGATTCAACATAAACAGGAGATGTATCTCGCAATAAAAAGATTTATAAGGTAGCAGGGATTGGTATTTGGATCCCAGTGGGAAGAGATAGAAGGGAAATAAGGCCAATGAAAATGGCGGCGAGAGACCTCCCTCAAGGATTATCTCTTTCGTCGGCTTTCTGGCAAAGGCTGCCGGAGATTAATCGTCTCTCAGTGGGGCTGGAGATGGGAATCTCATAGATTCGTTTAAGAGAGACCTTCCCAAGTCTTTCGTCTTGACGCAGAGAATGGTGCCCATATTATGAGTTTACATTTCTGTTATTTAAACTTTTATATATATATATATAATATATAATATATATATATATATATATATATATATATATATATATCTTCATACGTTCGTTTGGTTACTTAGCTATGCGAGATTTAATATATTTACTTAGATTTGACTTGCAACGTCCGGTAAAAAGGATTAATTTTCCATGACGATCTGTTAAGTGGTATTAAACTATTCCTGTTTATAGTGATTGCCAGTCTGCAGAGACTAATAATTCACTGTCTGTTTCTAAGTTGAACATCTTCAAGAAGACAGATAGCTACGTAGTGCATATAATTTATTATATATATAATTGTAGGATGGCAGTAAAAACGATTATGCAATTTCATACATTATAGGATGGCAGTCAAAACGAACATTTTAAGCTGCCATTGAGAAGGGAGGAGACCAAAGCTCATTTATGAATGAAGGTGAATACGTCTTTAAGGCGTCTCGCTTTTATGCTTTCATGTTTTCATGCCTGCAGACTGGCTCACACCTGGGACTTATTTTAATTAAATAGAACCGGACTGGAAGTGAATGAGTGACTAGATTTTCCATTTATAAAACGGCGCGTCTGGGGTTTGAAGCATGCGCACTGTCACACACATTCTCAGGCGTGTGCGCGCGAACACACAGAAAAACATACATATATTGAATTAATACTTTTCAAAATGCGCATTGATTTGTTAATTGTATTTATAAATCTGTGCAAATCTCTTGTTTCTTAGTTTCACAATTACACATCTTGGGGCAACTCAGTCACCATAAAAACATAGATACTTTTTTAATTGAAATATGCAATATTTTATGTAGGTATATATATATATATATATATATATATATATATATATATATATATATATATATATATATATATATATATATATATGATATATATATATATATATATTATTCAAGCTACAAATGTCTTTTAATATCTAATTCGCTCTACCCTGGAATTGATATATTTTCATATATGTAACCGAAAGGAGAATTTTTTTGTTGATAATAATTTCGTCTCCTCATGTGATCGACTACCGTCCAGCAGACAAGAACGAAATCAAGACGCCATTGACGTTACCGATTCGGCTAACAAGTGACGTCAATGGCGTCCTGATTTCGTTCCCGTCCGCTGGAAGGTGGTCCGATCCCATGAGGGGACGAAATTATCATCAACTGAAAAATTCCCCTTCGATTTACATATATGAAAATAGTATCAATTCCGAGGTAGAGCGAATTAGATATCAAAGGACATTTGTAGCTCGAATAATTTATATGAATCACGGTGATGTGATAATTATTACTTATATATATATATATATATATATATAATATATATATATATATATATATATATATATATATATATATATATATATATATATATATATATATATTATAGGTATGTTTTTTTTTTTTTTTTTTTTTTTTTTTTTTTTTTTTTTTTTTTCCTTATTCTTTTCGACGGTTATCTGGTAGGGAGAGTGCTATCCCAGTCTAAATTTCACGCCAACTGCCACCCATGTCATTTGATTATCTACCAAGAAATATAAGTTATTAAAATTTTCATGCACATAAAAAAAGGATCAGAAGCATTTTGATAATGACATCAAGGTTGATTAAATACCAGCTTGTGGTCACCAACGATTTCCAGCTCAGAATATCAGAGATAAGGAGAAAGGATGTAATCCCTCGTAAAGAATGTCTTTGACATCGTAGGGGGGTAATGCCGTCAGTGGACCTCATGCGGTGCACTGCAGGCAGTACTCAAGGTTCTTTGCAGCGTGCCTTCGCCCCCCTAGCTGCAGCCACTTCGTTCCTTTTTACGTACCTCCTTTCATATTCTCTCTCTTCATCTTACTTTCCACTCTCTTCTAACACTTGAATCATAGTGCAACTGCTTAGAGGTTTTCCTCTTATTACACCTATCAAACCGTTTACTGTCAGTTTCCGTCCCAGTGCTTGGCCTTTGACCTAAATTCTATATTCAACTCAACTCAACGAATGTCTTTGCGTCAACTGTTGGATTGGTGAATCTGAAAACGTCTCCGTCATGAAGGATTAAGGAGACCTTCGTTGTAAAACCGGTCAGCTGCAAAGGTTTGGTGATGCGTAGATTTATCTCCAGTTCTTCCTCTAATTTGCGAAAGAGGGATCATAAAAATCTGCATTGACAGAGCCTCTTTGGCAAGAGTTTTCTTTCCTCCGTTTCCTGAATTGCTTGAAAGCAGCAGGATAGGACCGGCTAAAGGAAGCCGACATATTGCGTTAAAGGACCCTCGCATTTAAACAGAGGAAGTCTCTCCTCATACAGTGTATTCCAGGAAGCACCAAATTTGGGGTGTCATGTAGGAATATTTTCCTTGTATTTTTGAAAGAGAGAGAGAGAGAGAGAGAGAGAGAGAGAGAGAGAGAGAGAGAGAGAGAGAGAGAGAGGGGGGGGGGGGGGGGGGTGGGGGGGGGGGGGGGGGGGGGGGGGGGGGGGGGGGGGGGGGGGGGGGGGGGGGGGGGGGGGGGGGCGCATGCCTCCGCCAACGTCAAACTTCTACGAGTCCATTTTCTTCGACCAGAAGGTGTTTGATGTCTTGATTCAGACGCAATTTCTTTCCCCCTTCGGCCAGACTTCCTTCGCAAACAAATATTTTCGAGTTTTATGAACCTTAAATACTTGGGAGTGAGAATGTAATGAGATTGTAAGTTTATCAAGCAGTGATTTTCCGTCAAGTCGCAGGATGACTGGAAACCAGTTTAGCCTTAACTGTCCAGCGATGAACTTCACAGCTTGAATCTTGCCAACAGTTGTTTGTAACTGATAATAAGCTGCTTGGACAAGCATTGCAGTTGTTGCAAAACTTAGCAAATAAACGAGTTAAGGTCACCTAGTTTAACTCTTAATTTCTGGAATGTAACTATAGATCCGTTACTTGCAAAATATACAGTGCAAACAATGAGCGTTTCTCGTTAATTGAAGAATCTTAGGTTTTAAGAAATTATCTTTCAAAGAACACCCTCCGTTAAGGGATAGTGCCGTCAGTGTGCACCTCATGCGGTGCACTGTAGGCATTGCTGAAGGTTCTGTGCAGCGTCCCTTCGGCCCCTAACTGCAACCCCTTTCGTTCTTTTTAATGTACCTCCTACAATCTCTTTCTTTCCATCTTACTCTCCACCTTCTTCTAACAATTAATTCGTAGTGCACCTGCGAGGTTTTCCTCCTTTAAAGTTTCCAAACCCTATACTGTCAATTTCCGTTTCAGCGCTGAATGACGTCATAGGTCCCAGTGCTTGGCATTCGACCTAAATTATAAATTAAATTTAATTCGAAGAACACCCAGCCACTACCGAGCAGCGAAGACATAATGCAACAAGTAAAATAGTGAATTTTGTCAAAGACGGCATATATGCCAGTGTGTCTGCTCCGATTCCTCCAAGTCTCACTTGTTGATCCATCTGGCGTCGACTCATTTTAAGCCGGATCTAACCTGCCTTGTCAGGGATAGAGTTCAATATTGCCCGGTCAGGAGATCTTCACCCCTTAACCCTAACTGCACGGATAGGACAGGCGCCGTTGAAGAGAGGAAATTCATAATTGAATTATGCACCGTGGTGAGGAATTTCAAATCTTCCAGGATTTTTGTATTTTCTTAGTATTATAAATTACACACACATATATATATATATATATATATATATATCATATATATATATATATAGATATATATATATATATATAACATACATACATCGGGGAGAGAAAGCATATTACATTAAGTCACCTTTTGAGTTCGTAAATAAAGAAGATATATATATATATATATATATATAATATATATATATATATATATAATATATATACACTCACATTTATACATGAATTTATATATGAATTTTATATATATTAATTTTTTTTCACATCATCATCTGGATTTATTACAAACATTGTAAGCTACAAATGTCGTTTATTATCCAATTCGAGCTACTTCGGGAAATATCATCGAAGGGGAATTATATTATAGGTTATAAATGGATGTTTGTACTGTCGACGGTGTTTGAGACACTTAAAGGTACCAATCCATATGCTCACTTATACTTCCTCTTTGGTGATATTCCCGA